>NW_026623410.1:0-102510 GCF_030028575.1 Malurus melanocephalus | reverse complement strand
TTTTCCAGAAGTTACTTGAATTTCCTGCTTCAGTGATCTGACTGATCCTTCTTAAATGTCAAGATTTAAGTGCCATAGTAAAAACCAGGCTTATTTGTTAACACCTCATACAGAACACTCCAAAATGTATTAACTGCTACAGAAACATCAGACCTAATTATTCRCTGTTGGATGAGTTTTGTCCAGTGTTGAACTCGTTAATGAGAGATCCCACAAGGAGGTTCAGAAAGCTTTTAAAAATGGGAAGAATGATGAAGCAGGYATGATTTAGAGTATTCCTGGGTGAAGCTGGCTCCATTGTAGTTCTCTCCTGACCCTTTAGGAGTTGTTGCCCGAGAGCAGTGCATGGTTTGGGGGATTCCAGTAGGTGCTTCTGTCTTTCCCAGTCCTGTGGTTCATCCATAGTCCAGTCTCTGCAGTCTCACAGGGCAATCAGGAATGGCCAGGGGCCATCAGGAATGGCCAGGGCCCTTTTGCATGGCCAGCATCCAGACAGGGACACACTGCTCAGGGAACCCCTCCTGCCTCTCCTCTCGCAGGATGGTCAGTCCACTCATTTCAATGAGGCTGTGCAGGATGTTCAGGTCTCGGATCACRCTGCTGTCCAGACAATCCAAGGTACAGCCCTCCCTGGCCACATTGTCCTTCAGAATGATAACACCATTATCCTTCAAGCCATCCTGGCACCGGATCAGAAACTCCAGGAGATCTTTATCTGTCAGATATCCTATAGATTAAAAGGTGGAAAATAGGTCACTATCAACCATTCAGACTACCCCTGCACACATCAGAATGGTGCCTTGGTCTCCATAGCCTGTTTACTGCAAAGTTCTAGCCCTGACAGATTTAACTATGAAATCTTGGGCAGATCAATGAGATCAACAGATACAAACTCAAATCAATATTTAGGATCCATATTAGTAGTGGCAACAGATGTGGACAGGAGCCAGTGAGGAAAATGGAGAAAATACTGGGTGCTGAAGGGTTCTTTAATCTGGTGGTTTAAGTCATAACAAGAATCAGTGGCAGGAAGCTGGAGCCAAAGAAATTAATATAGGGAATAAGTGACAACTGGTCAACAGTTAAGCAATTACCCATTGGAAACTATCAACAGAAGTGGCGTTTACCACCTCTTGAAGTCCTCCAACCAAGAGTGGTTGAATTTCTCAAGATATGTTTAATTGAACACAAACTACTGGCTTGGCACTAGGGTAAAGGAATTAATAGAACAGCCTGTGATACAGAATAGGTCAAACTAGAGAATCACGTCCCCACTGTCTTTCACTGCTGAAAATCTCTGTGACTTTGTGTAGCACCATGTACCCATCAAAGGGGYTCTGGATCAAAGATCCAGCAAAGAATGCAAGACCTTCAACAAATGCCTCTTAAACGCTCTGTGTTACCCTTTACCCCATGGGATTTTTGCAGATATGTATATATTCTAAAATASTACTTTTTTTCAATATGTTATTGAGATTCTGTTTCTTGTCCTTCCTTCTCAAAGACCAAGACTTCTGTTATGTTGAGAACAGTGGTATAGAGCTCAGAGAAGAGCAAAAAGAGAACTCTCTCATGTCAAACATCTAACATGGATTAACAGGGACAGGTGATCAAAAACTGAATGAAAACCTTGGAAAAAAATCATCATTTGTATTTTTCCAGTCAAAATATTTAGTTTGCTTGATGGAAGATTTAAACTTCTATAAATGGAAGYTGTCATTTCAAAACCACATTTTGACATAGCATGTCAAGTTTCTCTAACTACTCCTCAAAAAAAATTAAAAAGAAAAAATCCTCAAAACCTAAAGCTGAATACCTTTCAAGTTGAAGGAAAATGGTATATTCTATATGAAATGTAAGCTTGCACTTTTATTTTTTTTAATAAAATGACTGCCTGGCTTCACATACWTACGCATACGTAAGACAAATCAAGTCTGAACATTTAATTTGGAACTTATTTTTCTCTTAACTTGCCTTTTAATGTAGTTTCCTAAGAAAATGACATTTTCAAGGTGTTGTTCTCTAGCAGACAGTCCAGCCCTTGCTCCATCAAATGGACTTGTTGGCATATTTCAGTCAAATTCAAATAGGGGTAGAAGTTTGACTAATGATTAAGATCAYAACATATTTCCTTGACATTATTGGAGAAAGAAGAATCACATCTGTGTTTATGCCAAGAATAGGATATGCTCTGTTAATTAGGAGACACATATCTGCCTAGCACAGCTTTGGAGAGGTCTGAGCTCACTCATCCTCATTTTGAGTCGGATTTKCTCAAAAGATGGGGCAGGAGCTACATTTACTGCAATGACTCATTACTAAAGAAAAGCAAAAACACAAAGGAAAATTATACTGGTCTGAAGCAATTTGTTCAGACCTTCTCTTGAATAATTCCTTCTGCCCYCTGAAACTGCACCATGGACACTTCAGTTCACAGTTTGGAAGAAAATCCACTGCAGCGATTTTTTTTTTTTTTGTAAGGTACATAGCCTGCATTATCTGATTGCCAGTCTGTTGTTCTAAATGCTGCAGAGCATTCAATGGGGTGGCTGCAGGAGAAGAAGCAGAAATTTCTTCTAGGAGGGACTACTGTGGGACATAGCTAAGGAAATCTGTTTGATTAACATCAGTGCATGTAATAAGACATGATCTGATTTACAGGTATTGGTGATTCCACTATGGCTGTTTTCCTGATTGTTTCCTGAAACACCTCCAAGCCTGGATAATCAGCAGATTCAGACACCACTGCTCACAAGTGAGGCCAGCCCCGTGTATCTGTCTGTAGCACTGGCAATGAATAAAGAGGATTCCTGCTCAAGAAAATCCACATATAAGGATGGCCTCCTCCTCAGCTGCAGCTCTGCATGCAGGCTGCTCTCTAGGAACTGGTACCTTCCTCCTATACATGACCTGAAAAAACCAATTGGTTTGTACTCACTGTGCATGYGGCTTGGGGCAACTCTCAGAAGTCTCTTGTGATATTTTAGGAAGTGATCCCAAAGATTTGRGAACCTCTTGACCACAGGCTGTCTGTTCTCTGAGACGTCAGACTGGAAGAATCACGCTGAACTAACCTGAAACCCACTGAATCCAGATGACGTCATATCTTTGTGGGGCTGGTGTGAATTCCTGGAGGCTTTTGCAGTAATACATCTCTACTCTGTCCTCCTTGCCCTGCAGGTAGTTTGGGACTTCAGCCAGGAAGTTCTCCATCATATCCACCAGTTCCACACTCTTGAAAACTGGCAGCAGGACATGCTTGCTGATCCGACCTATCCCAGAGCCGCAGTCCAGGGCGCGGTTGGTGCCAGCTTTCCCCACCCCCTGTGGGATACAAGAAAATTATTTGAAATCTGAAAAATACCACCTGAAAAATCACAGCAACCTWGTTACCCACCACGGCCTTTAGTCCAGCCAGCCTAGTGTCTTCTCTCCTTATCTCTGCAGGGCTGTTGCAAGATTGATAAAAACCAGCACAGCTTTGAGTCCAGCTGTCTGAGCTGAGCTGGGCAGGCACATTCCCAGGCTGCTGCAGCTGGGACTTCTCACTGCATTTACTGCTGCACAGTAAGTTTTTGCCTGGTGTAAGAAGAGATACAGTCTTTCACAAGCTCCTAACTTTCTCAGAAGATCCACTCCTCTTTGTAAAGTCCTTGCAACTYCAAGTATTCACAGCTCACAGGCAACTACGTGGCTAGAGAAGCCTCATTTCTGTGCTCTGTGAAGGCCTAATAAAAAAGGAAGCATATGCCAAACACGGCACACAAGCAGTAACTTCTGCAGCACAGAACTCTCCAGATGCCCATGGGCATTTCTGCAGATACACAGAATCCCTGGGATCAAAGTGCAGTTCTCAAAACCAATTGTGTTTGAAAAAAGATCTTGGAGTAGTAGGTAACTAAGAACAACTCAAAAAGTTTGGGCTGGAGCATATATGGAAGAAACATGATTGAGTAGATTTTGCTTAAATGTTCTTTTTTTCTTYATAAATGTCATCTTTGGACAGAGATCAGACATTAAAAAACATGGCACAAAGGCTGTGGCTATGAGAAAATAATGAGGCGCTATAAAAGAAGCTTTATAATGAAAGCTGGATTTCACCCCTAAAGCTTCCATTCTAGCTATAAAAAGGCTCTTAAGAGCCTGCTGCTGTTCTGTAAAACAGAAATTTTAAATTTACACATGCACTGACTGTGGKATAGGAGCTCCCCTGGCCAAAGTTATCTGTTAAACAAATACATTAAAAGCAAATGTAAACACCTTTTCCCTGTCCCCTGGAACTGAGTGTTGAAGGGAAAGCAATGGGCCRAAGTCCCTGCTGCAACTTCACTGCTCTCAAAGGAAATAAGCCCAGGAAGAATCTTGCTCTTCCYGCTTATTGGGAGACCCCACCTTGTAATGAAGCAAGCATAAATCATGTAACTCACACTTTTTTGGCCTGGCTTCAGTGGGTAATTCAGTAGATTATTAAGGTCAAAGGACAGTACTGTCAATGACATGACTATGAATAGCCCAGCCGAGCATCCGATTACATGGAGTAACCGTAGAAAGAGCACACGGCCCTCAAGGGCTCTCACCAGCCTCCAGGGCTGCTGCTCCCAATTTGTATACCCAGGAAGATTAATCTCCTGATGTGTGCAAGAGTCCACAAGCCTTCAACCCTGCTGGACTCTGGAGACTACCTGATTTTAGTTAGCCAGAAAATGGGAGCCATTCTTCATCCACAGGCTGCAGTTGGGAGCGTGTGGCTTTTACTGAGGACCAGACTAGGTAACAAGGTAACAAGGTAAGAGGAAAGAGGTAACAAGGAGTTCAGGAAAAGAGAAAAAACTGTGTCTTGGATCTTTACAAAGTGGATTTCCATACTGCTGACCAGCAGATCCCTACAGGTCTACACTGATGGGGTTAACTAAAAATCTTTGAGAAAAACTGGTGAGAAAACCAGGATAATTTACCAAAATTACCAGCAAAATTCAACAAAAAGCCAGGTAACTCCTTCAACATTTGTGTTTCATGGAATCTGCAGCCACAGCGCCTCACTCAAAACAGGGAATTCATCTCCCCTGATACACCACAGCAAGGACCTCTGATGACACATCTCCATGTGCAATCAAGAAGAAGAAAAGGGAACAACCATGGGAGATGAAGTTCGATCCCACACTTCGCTGAAAAGGAGCGAGAGCTTCGGGCAGTCAGTTGAGAAGCCCTGTGAAACACCATGGCTCCATTTGTAATGAAAATGTTGACATAATTCCATGTTCAGCTAATATATTTTCAGTTTGGAAGTGCTCAGGGCTTTGACAGAKTATTAACATTTTCTTTGGAAGGCAAACATTTTCCCAGAAGTCTAATTGAGTTGAAAATCATACTTCTTATTTAAAAAAATAGTATAAGTGAAAACTGTAAGCCAGAACAGGCTTCAAAATTTAAGACTGACTGCTCTTTGCTTCCCATTACTCAGACTCACTGTCCTTTAGGACACATATACACCTCAAAATTGCTCTGTAAAGCTAARTAGGGCACTCATCTATTTCATTTGGAATAAAAGAGCTGTGAGATATGTTCCYGATGCTACCTCAGGTCTTGGAAGAGCAGGAGGGCAGTGAAGCTATGTAGGACAAAAAAAGGAATCAGAGTTCAAAAAAGAGATAAAAATCACAGTGGTTTTCCTTCCAAATAAATTTTAAAAGACCATATTTTCAAAATCTCTTCCATCACCCTGATCAAACAGGAGAAAAATCGCTYCCAAGAAGTTTTCATTCAGCAAGTAACCAATCATGCAGGTGAGCTGGGGGCAAGAAAGGGAGAAAGGCTTTAGGGCAGAAAGGGAGCTATAAAGTTAATATAATCTCCATCTGTATTATTTTACACCTACAGCTCGCAACTATTCCTGAATTAATGGTTTCTTTGTTTTCTTTATTTTCTCTTCTACTCACTACCTCCRGATTAGGCACTTGGAAATACCGTGTCTGTGTGGACATCAAGGYATTACCACACTGCCATAAATATGCAGGGCTGGAGCTCTGCTGATAACCCTTCCCCATGGCTGTACYTGAGACAGCCTCGAGCTTGTCTGCACAGCACTGTTGGCTCAAGCCATGTTGCTCTTGGTTTGAGTTCTGCCCACACACGCATAAAACCTCTTAACTCGAGCACAGTGGCAYTTTCAACTCTGTTTGACTCGCCTGGGAAGGAGACAGGCTAAAATRTAAGTGAAGTCCTTAGTCCTTTCTGTAATTCCTTCCATGTGCCCAGGCAAGATAAATTCTCCAATGGTAAAGAAATCTGTAGCTCAATTTACAGTGGGGCTAAGAATCATGCTAAGAAATGCCATACCTGGAGGTATGCAACATCAGTCATGTAAGGGAAATGTCACTGTGTGGCATTTCCACGCCAGCCAAACTAATTCAAGAGGGGTAATTTGAGTGGAACCGGGCAARCATTTTTTTGGGGAGCACTGCTTTTGCCAGAATATAAAGTTTTAGATGAATAAAACTCCCTGTGAAACTGGTATTTCAAATCTAGAAAACTGTTTTAGCAAAAAAAAACATGGGAAAGAATCTTGAAAATGTCAAAATACTTCTTTTTTTCACAACTTTCAAGGAAAAAAGAAACCAAACTTGTCAACTTTTCATTTCTAAACAACATTTTTTATTTTGGAACTGACTTGAAAACAAAGGGAAACATTTTGCAGAGGGTAAACAATAAAAAATTGTTCAGTTGATCTGAATTTTCTGAATATGTTAAACTTCTCTTAAAAATGTGTATTAGGGTGAAGCAGATTGTTTTTTCTATCTTGATCACTTTAGTGGATAAAAAAAATTATTCCTAGAGCCATAAACTTTGTGAGACAGGTCATTAGCTTTATGATAAAGTCACTGCTACAGAAAGCCAGTAAATACCTGTATCTGGTTGAGCAGGATTCAAATTTCAGTAGTAAGAAAGGAAAATAAACCATAAGTAACATAATCAATYGACTGCACCTCAACAGAGGACAGGCTTTAACAAACTAAATAGGATTACCAAAAAGTGTGGATTCCTTTCTGTTCTTTTTTTTATTTTATTCTTGTTCAATCTTGGCCATTCAGAGTATCCTTCCTATCCCTGGCTAATTACAGGAGTAGGAATTCTGCTCTTGAGTATTTTGTATCTGTCATCACACCTGATACATTAGGTATGATTTCTCTTTGGCATGTGAACCTCTGTTTCTGACTGTAGTTCTTTCTTTTTTGGGTCTTGGAGAGGAGAAAGTATAACCGTGTGACACAAACCTGCTGCAGGGAAATGCATCTCTGTGATGTCTAGGAGAGGTGAAATCTTCCCGAGTACACAAGGCTTAAATAAAATTTAAGGAATGTGCCTTGACTGCATTTTGKTTTTTTTTCTGAAAATGCCATTTTCAGAAATGTCATTCAGAAATGTTACAATCAGGCTCAGCTCCTTACTGAACCTCCTTTGTATTTTCTTWTTTTGTGTTTCTTGAAACTGTGATACAGTGATGCTCCGAAAAGCCTTTTTTGCATCAGCATTAATACAAATGACAATAATATAAAAAAATGCAGCTGTTCACTTGAGTTTTGCATGGCCCCAAAAATCTCCTTCTATCAAGTACAGCAAACTTTGCCATCACTTGCCCTTCACTGCTCTGCATGATTTCTATTTGTTGTCAAGCCACACTCATTTTCCATCCCAATCCATTTAAACTGTGCCCTTTTTTCCCATACAAAACATCTAATTAACCTATTGAGCTTTCTTTCCACAGTGGATCATTAAGGCTAAAAAAAGGTCATCTGGCTATCCCAAATTTGTACATTTGAGCAGAAAATTAAAGATCTATGGTAGCATTATATAGAACTAGTCATTTTGTCAGCARGAGAACTTAACAAATTTGTTTTCCTGTAGTTTTGTGGATTCTTTAACATCTAATACTGTTATTGAGTTGATTTAGTGGGCTCTTCGCTTGGCAAGAGGGAAGAGCAGTCAAAAAACCATCAACCACACTACCAGAGGTTTTCAAATTTCCAAAGACACATTTAGGAATCACCACGATTTTCAGAAATCCAAAGACAAAAGTAATATTGTTCTTAAAATCCCACTGGGCATCTCTTTACAATTCAGGTCAGAACAGACCTTTGAAGATGTTTACTGACCTTTAGAAATATGCCTGGAAAGGTGTTCAATGGCACCTAAATGTTCAAGTAAAAATATTTTGCCTAATGGGTAGCTTATTCTGTGTACTTCCAATGTGTGGGAGAGGCTGGGTTTTGTAGCARCATTGTCAGAAATATCTATAAATARGCAAACCAGAAACTGGGCATTTAGTCTTAGCTAGTTTCCCAAATGGACTGCAGGAATTTGCAGACAAATCTGCCACTGAAGTAGACAAGGATTTTACCATGAAAGGTCCCAGCACTGAGAATTAATCCCTCACTCAAACCCAGCTACAAGAACTCCTTGCACAATCCTCATTCCAGCTTCAAAGCACAAGGATGTAAAACAAGTAAAAAATTATGTAAGACGAGGAAAAATGTGTATTCATGATGATGCATAACCTGGCAGAATACTTGATTAGACCCAGGGACAGTGGTGACCTGTGACTRTGTATCCAATGTGACACGTGGTGCCATTTAAATCAGATGTGGTTGGGCACCKTGCATGTCATTTTTGACACATCACCACTACTTCTTGCAGAAGACRAGATTAAATGACTCACCCCAACAAACTTCCTGAGAAATTCCCGGGAGGAYTCAACGTCTGTGTTGGAGAGCTCGATGTAGTCCCCCATCATTCCCTCTTCCGTGGCGGGCACCTCCCGGTAGAAGTGTTTGGCCCTGGCGTAGAACTGCATCTCCCCATTGATGACTTGACTTGTCAGAGCGTAAAGTTTCACTGCAAGGAGATAAATCGCTATTTTATTGTTAATGACAGRTATTTCTGGCTTAGTTAATTGCTCTGGAGGCATGATGATGAAGATCTATAAGCYTGAGTTGAGCCTTCAAAGCACCAATCTGTTTTTAAAGCAACTGCAAGGAAAGGTGCTGGATTGAATCCTACAAGACCTTGAAGGGATCCAGACCCCCTCATGCAAATTCAGTGCTTTCCAGATTCAGAAGTCATTTCAGTCATCACACTACGTTTTCATGTCAGTGAAAAATCACTTCAGGGTTGAAGTGAACATGCATGCCAAGGAGAGCAAGGGGTCTTGATCTTTCCTGGAAAAGCTATGGATGGCATTTACTGCTATGCAGGGTCATCATTTCTGCTATCACTGGCCTAACCGTTGTGCAGATTTCCAGATATGCTTTCCAGCKATTGACAGCTGCATGGAGAGTGCMCCAGGAAGAGAGTGGATGAATGAGRCACTTGCTCTGGTTTATTTTTAGTGATACYGTACGGCCTGTGGCAGTGCAAGTAAACTGAACCAAGAGCAGATGGTAGCCTCGGGCCTAAATGAGTATACAGGGGGGACACAGTTTAGAAGGGACAGTCCTAAATTTTCATCTGTCACAGGCCAAGGAGGAAGGTAATCAGTGGGTGATAAACTGAAAGGTTCCTGTGTGCCAGAGGAATGTTTCTTTTCATTGCTTGGCTACGTTGCYGGTAATACACAGCAATCAATAGTTTGAAGCTGTTTATTAAAGCCTGTGAGTTTTACTGGGTAAAGGGCTATTTTTCCCTATTCTTTAAAAAAGGAGGTCTATCCTTTACATCCTGAGTTTTCCTGTACTCGATGTATGCATGCATGCATCAGCATATCAAAAGCAGTTGGTTTGCAGCTCAAAAGTTTGGATTGCAGCAGTATACACATTTTGCTTGGAAATCATCACCTCTGACTCGTGTGTGCATACAGGTGTCCAGGCATTCTCCTATGTATATGACAGACCCTCCACCAAAAATACAACTCCAAGCCTGACAGTGAAAGCAGCAATCAGGAAGGATRGAATCACACTGGCAACAAGCCTTTGGGAGCACCACCTTGCAGTGTGGRACCAGCTCTGCTGCAGGTTCCCAGCGCGCCCAAGGGGCTGGAAATGATCCAGCAGCAAACACCTTTCGAGCTCATAACAAGAGAAAGGGAGAGCTCCCCACCAACTGCATGCACAGAAGGACCAGGGAGCAGCGCTTTGTCGCTGCATCTTTAAACTTCCACGGGAGCACTGCCAGCCACTGCTGGGAAGGGGCTGAATAGGCCGTGCCTTGCTTGTGCAGGCTGGGGAACAGGAATTATGCCCTCCACACAGGGATGAGAGTAAGGCCAGAGGCCCTGAATATAAGCCTGGAATGTATTTAATTGAGGGCAAGCAAGCTCAGCRGGGAATGATAAGTGTGTGCCTGCCCATCCTCAGCAGGAGAGTGACATTTTGGAAGCAAATGAGGGGGGGACAAAGGAAGTAGGATAGGGAATAATTACCACCAAGGACCACTCAGAACAGAATAGTGCTATTGGGTTACACATAAGCAGCATGCCCAGCATATCCCTCATCCAACAAAAGCAGCATTACCAGCCCCTCTTGTCATCACCTGCTTAAGTCAACTGCTGAACGGATACTATTAAAGCTTTAATCCATTACACATTTATGTTATGCCTGAGAAATTTATACCACAAGAAGCACTGAGCCCAGCAAGGGTCAAACCTGGGAGTTTTACACACTCCACTGATTATATTCACATACTCAGAAGAAATCATTTAGCTGAAGGAATTAATATGAAGGGGGCAGCAGCCAATCCCYAGCACAACTTGGCTAGGGTGACTCCCAGAGCCTGGGAAAAAGACTCCATCGGTGGCTGTGATTCTTTCAAGAAGGGATCTCTTATCCTTCTCCAGAAGTGGCACCATGTTGTCTTCTCTGCATCTCCTTTTGCACCATTTCAGAGGTCAGCCTGTCTSCTGAGCAGAACTGAATCCCTGCATGTTGGCTTTGCAAGATCTTCCATGTAAAAATCCAGTGATGATTCCGGGGYTTGTTTAATGGACCTGTCAAGGGACAGTGATTTATCCCATTTTGCTGGATTGAAGAGAGAGGCATTTACAGGCTGTCTGCACACCAGGACAGCATGAACAACAAATATTCAGAGTTCTTCTACTCAAAACATGAGCCTGACCTGAGGCAACACATGGGGACGATATGCTGTTCAGGATATCAGATCTGGAGTGTGYGCTCTCACATTTCTCACTCAGAACCAATATCAGGCTTGCAGGATTCCTGGCAGGACTTGCATGCACAMACCAGCTGATTGCAGCTCCTCCTGGGCCATCTGGGGCCCCAGAGCCCTGCCCTACGTGCTGGCATCTGACACCAGCTATGGGTGAGCATCCACAGGGTCTTCTCTGTGCATCAAACTGTGCAAAGATGTTTTTATGCACGTCTCCTACTCCAGGGCATGCAAGGACATGTGCCAATGTAAAGAGTTACAGTGTACCCAAAGTCTTCTCCTGTGCACCTGCAGCCTCATTGGTGCAGTGTGAGATCCACAGAGGTGATTTCCTCCTCTTGCTCCCTCAAGGTTGCTCCTCCCTCTCAGGAATTTGTYGCTGCCAGCTCTCCCAAGGTACAATCCAGTTTTCCAGACACAGCCAATCAACCTCATATCTGCTCTGCCTTGCAGCTGTGCCTGGCATGCAGGCTCCAGCAGCATGGGGACACAGGGGAAAGAAGGAAGTTTGCCAGCTTGCAGGAATCTACCCCTAAAAGAAGTGCCACAAGTCCTTGGCGGCTGTCAGTGTTGCAGCCATGCCTTCCCCTCATCATGCCTAGCCAGAGGCATCTCCTTTTCAGGACTCATGTGGGACTATCCCATGCATCAGGAAATTAAATACTTGTGAGGCCTTTTATGGATACACCRCCTGCCTTCAACAAACTTTGTAAAATAGGGCATAAGCAGGATAGGGCGATAGAGACTGCAAGCCCCCCAGACATCACAGGGCCAGGCACCTGTCTAACATATGGGGTTTCCAGCATTAAGGCAGGTAATTTGCAAGATTTAAGGTTAGAAATGTGTTTCCAGAAAAGAAGAAACCCTTTTCATGGCACACTTGTCCCCCCAGCTGAATCTGCTGGCAAGTCCCCCAGCGGAGATGGTTGAAGCTAACCCATGCTGAAGTAGGCTGAGGGCACGAACTGGCTCCCTAAAGGTCACTCCAGTCATRAGACATTAATAATTTTCAGTCACTGCAAACACTGTCTGGATGTAGAGTGATGATCTACAGCTGAATGCCAACCARTGTGGGCTARACAGACACTGTCCACCTGAGCCTTYTKCCCTGCAAAGTCCAAAACATTATCTCTAATATTTTCTTATGGATCAGTTAAAAATACTGTTTTTCAGCGCATCTGGTCTAAATCTCCAAAGAAATGGACTACTTAATACAGAAGGCCCTGTGCAATCCCAACCTGCAGTACACTGACTTTGGGGTTTCCTCAACTAAATTTCCCCGGCAGAAGTAAATGTTGCAAGTAATTTTTTTGGAAGTTTTTATTTGTGAACATTATTTTGCGGCTGCAGTTGCTTTCTGCAAGATACTGAACTAATTCCAGTTTGGCTGAGGGCTCCCTTTTAAATGCAACATCTGCTTAGCGCATCAGTTGAAAAATAGTTATCTGTGTGCATGATAGAATCTACTACCTCTCTACTGTGGTCTAAGTACCATGTAAATTCTGTTTTATAGAGGATGAACATCATCCCACCCCAAAAGCAGATTTTACTTACAGCCACGTGCCTCATACACAGGAATATTTGTCTCTAGGGATGGATCATCTCAGTTTTCCACTGCAGATCTCAGCCCACTGGCACCAAGTCTCACAGCCCGTGTAAACACGTGCATAATTTCCAGYATCTGAGTAGCTCCAATAAAGTCCACTGGGCTTAAGGGCTCTCACACACATTTAAGTACATTGTTGGATCAGGGCCTAAAGTTACTCATGTCTTTTATTTATAAATGTTACCCTGGTCTGTAAAAGTGACATGTTTCTCTTAACAGGCTAKGATACCAGATATGCTCAGCTCCTAAGTAAACATGCCTAATAGTGCTCCACCACTGAACCCAGCAATGGAGTGGGGGCAGTGTGGAGTTAGCAGAGTTTGAAGGAAGCTTTGTACCTTGCTGACCCTGGACAGTGCTGCAACATTCAATGTTGAGGCTTGGTTTCAACAGTATTACTCATGAGGAGGGTTAAGCACATGCTTAACTTCCCTGCCAGGTCACAGTGTTGCTCTAGTCCTCTAACACTGTTTACACAGACGTATCTGGCTCTAATCTTGAAGCCTGAGAAGTTCATTTCTGCTCAGTTCCACTCTGATGTGAGCTGGAAACTGCCATTATGTAGCGATGTTCAGACCTGCCACATTCYGTCCTCTCTGTCACAGAGAGCACTGGATCACAGGAYAATCCAAGCYGAAAGGCACCYAAGGAAGTCTCTAGYCCAAGCTGCTGCTCAAAGCAGGGACAGACATGACGTCAGATGAGGTTCATCAGGGTTTAGAAAGYYTCCRGTGATKGGGAATTGTACAAATTCCTTGKGCAACCTGTGCCAATGCCTGACTGTCCKCACATGGAAAGATTTTCTTCCTTATAACCAGTCTGGACTATTTTTGTTTCAATTTATGATCACTGACCCTTGCCTCAAACAACTGTGCAGATCTTAGCTCTGTCTTATGACCTTCTTGTAGGCACTGGCAGGATGATATCTGGTCTCTCTTCTGTCTGAACATGCCCCATTCCCTTCCTGTAACTTCACAGGGCATGTGCTCCAGTTCCCCCACCACACTGTGGGTCTTCCAACTCACTCCATGTCCTTTCCTGCACAGGGAGTTTGGGACTCTACACATATGGTCTAATGACTGCTGCAGAAAAGGGGATTATCACTTTCCTCAATCAACTAGCCAAGCTTTTGTTAATATATCCTAGGATATTATTGGCTGCCTTTGCTTCCAGGACATTCAGCTGCTGCCTACCAAAATGTCACCAGCAGAGCTGCTCCCTGGCTGGACACTGATCAGTCTGTAGTGTTGCTGCCAAGGGTTTTTCCTACCCAGGTACACAATTTGGCATTTGGGTTTGAATTTCAGTGAATTTGAATGGCTGTCTCTTCCTACTGTCTCTTTCCTCCAGTCTATTTAGATGCCTCTGGATGGCAGTCCTGACTTAGAGCTTGTGGGCAAGTCCTACCAGTTGGCTGCAATCTCTGAATGTGATGATAAACCAGTCCTTCTCCTCCTCCAGGTTATTGATAAAGATGGCAGGGGAGTTGAAACCAGACAATCTTTAAGGTCCCATCCAGCCCAAACCATTCTCTGGTTCCAAACAGGACAGGTTCCAGGACAGACCCTMATAGGATTCCACTGAGTTCAAGATCTGACTGTGACTTTCTGAGCCCAATCACCCAACCATTTTTTACCCACCTGACTGTCCCCCATCCAGACCCTGACATCCTAGCAGGATGTGAAGCTACCTGGATATGTATTCACATCACATGAACTACTCGACCTGTCTTCATGCCCTCTTTTACTCCATGACAATAACCATGGAGTACCAGACATGCAGCATGTTCACGTTAAGGCTGGGCTCACAGCCCATTTCCATGGAGTCAAAGTAATTTGGGTAAGCTGGAATAGGCCTGTAAGCTCTTTAGTTAAATTTTAATGAGTCAGGTCATGAAAAGCCTGACAGAGGGAACCTTTGATCTGATAGGAACATYTTACAAAGCCTGTTGGCTGGGAATGGAAATTCAAATAAAAGTCAGACAAGAAATAAAATATAGTTTTATAAGAGTGAACCAATTAGGCCTGGAAACAGCTTAATGGTGACTGATGGATTCTCAGCCATTTGAATCACTTAAATCAAGATATTCTGTGTTCATAAACACATACTGTGACCCAGACAAGTTACAAACATGATCCCGGAATTGTTACATTAAATTCTAAGTTAGATGGTCATAATGGTACCTTCTAACCTTAAGAATATCTAGTCGTACTCACACAAACAGTTAACACTGTAGGAAATCCTGCTCAGTTTCTAATAAGTTGTGTTTATTTTCAAAACAAATGAAAGAATAACATTTTCATAGACTTCATGAGATTCCATCAACCTGTAATTGACTTCCTTTACATCTTCCCTTCCTTTCTATTGTTCACAGCTACCTATCACTAGAGACAGGAGTATTTATCTTCCGTGTTTCATTTTAAATAGCTGCAGATACTGCTGCATTTAAAAAGCCATGTTAAAAATACTAAGATAATAAGGATTTTTTTTTTTCTTTACAGGATTCATGAATTCTACCTTATTRAGCAGAGTTATCACTGGCATCTGTACAGTTCACACAAACAGGTAAGATTTTGCCTAAATGGATCATTCAAACAGAAGGGAACTTTCAATCACTTAAACAGACTGCACTGACTCATCCTTCCCATCTTTAGATTCTTACAGTTCTGACATTAAGTGTAGACTGAATAATTCTGCATAAAACATGACATGCTAATATAATACAGCTTCAAGTCAATTCTACTTTTTAGCTTTACTATCACAGGGAAATTTTGTTTCTTATTCAGGGTCAAATTTTCATAAGAAATGAACACTGATTTTCCACATCTCAAACCACATCTCAAAAAAAAAAAACCAAAAAACCCAATCTCTTGGCACTCTGTATCAGAGGCTGTAATTGAAATTTGTCTATAAACAAATTTTTGGAAGCATTTTCCTTCCAGAGAACAAACAGCAGGTTAGACAGTCTACTGCAGAGATCTGTGTAACAAAGACTCTCAAAAAAAAAAAAAATTTAAATCATTACCTTTCAAGCACTTGCCCAAAACAATACAAACAACAGAGCTAAGGACATCCAGAATGACAACACAACAGGTATCAGGCAAAAGGAAGAACGGACTGYCAGCTCTGCTAGTTTTGCATTTGTCCTTCCAAGTTCCAAACAAGTCAAAACATGTTTTACTCAAATGATGGCAAAAAAGGAACGGTCAAGCAAAAACCAAAATTCTCAGTCACTTTTGCAGTCTTTCCCTTGCCTTTCTCTAAGAATCTATGGACTAATTAGGTGAAACAACAGGGTACTGARTGAGCACTATAGTCTCTCGAGCTGGGCTTCTCAAAACTCCTTCTGCTCCTCACTGTAACGTGTCTGCCCTCTGCCATCTGACACGATCCATCTTTCCAGAGACTGTCACACATACACGGACACTCCTGCCCACAGCTACTCACCCAGGGGAAGCTTTTCCAGCAGATAAAGGTAACACTTAAAGAAGTCGTTTTGGATCGCCTTGTGCAAGACAAAGGACATGCTGTGCCGGCAGAGCTCTTCGTCTGTCTTGTGCCAGCGTGACTTAAAGGCCAAATGTGCTGCTTTATAGGCCATGATGAAGATTTCTTTTGTGAGGGTGGACAGCTGCTGTGGCTGGTGTTCTCTGGAGGGCCTGTCCTTCCGAGGAGGCAGAGGCAGCGTCATTTAAATTGTGGCAATGTGCTGTCATTCTATATCAGGGTGTGTGGCAGGGGGTGGAGGCAGGCGAGAGGGGAGTGAGAAATGCTGGCTCTTGGCAGTGGCTCACGGTCGTCCCTGGAGCGTTGCCCTCTGAAACAAGCAGGTGCTGGAAAGTGAAAAAAAAAACAAAAAAACAAAAAACCCACCAGGAAGTTGCTTAGCTGGGGTAAAAGTATGTCTACTTCAAAAAGGAGTGGCTTTAATTCAATTGTCCTTTTCCCAATCTATTCAGCTTYTGCTTCAGAGGAACTGAGATATATCCAGGATCTCCCTCTTATATCTTGCAGAGTGATTTTGTTTCTGTGTCTCTCCCTATCAGTTCTTCAGTGCAGAGCACCCAAGAGGAAGGGCAGACAAGAGAACATGGACATTCCTGTTCACAAAATATGAGTCCTAATAAACTGTGATTATAGTAAGCAAAGAGGGAAAGCRACTGATTCAGCTTTGTGTTTTGTCTCTGTGTGTAAGACAAGTCACTCTGTGTGCCTGGGTTCATTTAACCTGTTTAAAGGGTGCAGACTGCCTCATCATCAGGGACTGGCTGGAAGGAAYTGATGTCTGCTAACACAGGAATGGTAAAGTCAGGGAAGGGTAAGAGCTTTTTGCTTTAGTTGRCAGAATGCACAGAAGAACAAAAGGAGATAAACTGCCTATTTACAAGAAAAAATTATTGGCTGGTGAAAGGCAGGTTCAGGCCACTTCATGAGGTGAGTTGTAAATAAATAGTGTGTCCCATCCCAGAGGAGGTGGGACAAGGTGTCCATCAAAGGACAAGGAGAGACAGACATTGCTTCAAAACCTTTTTTGTCCCCTGGTAGCTCAGGTTCTTGGTGTGGGACATCCTCAAGCCTCCTGAATTGCAAAGGGACCTGGCAGGGGGGGATGAGGACTTCCGTCTGCACTGACCTCCACACAGTGTGCCCATGAGG
This sequence comes from Malurus melanocephalus, assembly GCF_030028575.1. NCBI lineage: Eukaryota > Metazoa > Chordata > Aves > Passeriformes > Maluridae > Malurus > Malurus melanocephalus. The sequence continues at coordinate 85,094 of NW_026623410.1, read as the reverse complement.
GTTTTCCCTTTTCAGGCTCTTTGTTCTRGGTGTCTGMAATAGAAGCACACTGCAAAGCAGCMACACATCAGGCAGCTGGATGTTTCCAGTACAAATGGGCTGCCATACATCCCCAGTAGGACTGCAACCTCCTGACAAATATCTGACCAAGCTTCTAAGAGCACCACAAATGTGACYCAGCCTTCACCAAGGTAAATAAATCATGTTTGGAAAAATATACTTTCTTTTAAGTGGGATCAGTTCCCTAGTCCATCTCACAGCTGACACGAGGGAGTTTGTCATGTGTCACCGTCCGGGGGCTGGAGCAGCCACCTGGGATGGTRGTGTGGAGGAAGGAGCCACACAGCCACAATATACAGTGGCCTTACCAATAATGCAGATCTGCCTGCTTCATCCCATCAAAGAGGTGTGCTCGAGGGGGTGCCACAACAGCAAAAGGTAATCCTGGTGGCACTCAGCAAAGTGAGCTTTTCTCGTACAAAACACCATAAACCCCATAAGAATTGGCACAGTGACATCCACACTTGTCTTTCCATGGTATCATTCTCAACCAGTCAACATAAATGTGTCAGAAATAACTGTTCTGAAAAAAAAACCAAACCAGGGTTAGTTTTTCAGGGTGAATATTGGTTATAACTGTTTTGGCTTAATTAGTGGTGAGTTTGACTCACAGTAGTCCTGCCCCGCACAAAAAGAGTGAATATCTACAGAGGGCTGCRTAAACACTATTTCTGTTATTATACCTGCATGTGATCAAATAAATCCCTGTTGCAGCTCTGTAATCTATGAGTTACTGTAACACCCGTGGTCCTCAGATCCTAGTGCAGCTAAGCAAATGAATCTTAAGAGCACTGAGCATTTTAAAGCACTTTCAAAGCACTTCCTATTGCTGTCAAAGCTTAGAGTTAACAGACTTGTGACCAGAAGTGTTTGAAAAAGGTCACATAAAGAGCAGRATTAGGGTTTTGTTGGATTTTTTTTTTCTCAGAATGGATGCTGTATTTTCCATTTGTCAACAGCAGTATCTTAAGGTTTTCTGTTAAGAAAAACTCAGAAGCAGCTCATGCTGTCTCCTAAACCCACATTCTGAACAGGAGTAGTATCAGTGTACCCAGAAACTGTGAACAATTCAAGCACTATCACACACCACATCTGCATTAACAAGGAGTGTGAGCTCGATATGGGCACAATGACATCTATGCTACCTGTGCTATGACTGCTGAAATGTGAATAAACCTATTTCTCAAACTTAATTTCCTTTCCCAAATATAATTTGACTCTTTGTGAAGTGGAAGCCAACTAGCCAGCCTTTTTCTTCGTAGTAGAGGCACTGGAGAATCCAGACCTCTAGATAAACTGGAGTAAACTAAACCAAAGTAATCCATAATGCATGAGTCATTGGCTTGAACAGCTTTTGGTCTAAAATAAGAATGTGCAAATAGTTCCTCTGTGTGACTTCCTCTTCCTTCCCGTGAGATCAGGCAGTTCTAYGACAAGAGGTTTAGCAGAAATTAAAATGAGGGATCAGCTAGTRTGGCTTCGTGTTAAAATACCTGCAGCTGATCTCTGCCTAAGTAGCAGGTTTAAAATAAGGTATCAGATGGCTTATGATGAGTTTCTACAAGATCCAAGGCAGATCTGCTTGCTGGAGCATCAGGGTATTTAAAAGAGGAGTTTGACTTGCTTTTATGTTAGTAGGTAACTACCTGCCTCTGCAGATTTGAGCTGCACACACTATTTCTGAAACACATCAGCTGCACAGAAGAGAAAAATAGAAACATATGCACTACACAGATCACAAAGGGTCAATTTTGCCTTTAAATGACTRTGTTCTGCCTACAAAACACCTGGCATGCAATCTAATTTCCACACGGACAAGCCATCAAGATTGCTGTAAGATTTTTCTTTATCTTAGAAAGGCCTCTATAGTCATTCGTTTCCCTCACACTCATGATTAGCACATGCTGTCAGGRATAGGTGTGGTTAAAACAAGTAATTTTTGTTTTGTCTTTGACAACAGGTTTTAAGAGTTCCTGAGAACCACAGGCTGATGTCGACAGAAGAGGCACGGGCAGAGAGCACACGTGCTGCTCTGAAGGGCAGTGAAGAGCAGCTGCAGGTCGGATGGCAGCTGGTAACCTTTAAACTGACTGCTGCCTGGATTGTTCTGGCTGGATTGTTCAGCTTCAGTGGCTTATTCAGAGCAGCAGTGAACGCCCTTGTCTGGGTGTCAGGCTGGAAAACAGCAATGTGACACTGGRTGTGCTAATTGTCTGACTTGCTGAGGTCCAGAACTCTTAGTCACAATCCTAAAYGCCACTCATGGGTCCAATCAGACTTAGCAGTTTTCAAAATTATTACTGTGAAAATAATTTAGTTTTGAGTTGACTGCAGAATAGACAAAAAAAAAAAAAACCACTTTGCATTGATGAGAAACTGAAATACTGGCCTTTTCCTACATGATAAAAAATTTCTGTGTCAGGCCAAACAAAATGTTTTGGTTTGTTTGCAGAGCTATTTCCCTTCTAATTTTTATTTGTTTATTTGTAATCAGATKCAGGTAGATTTGGTTTCAGCCTATCATTTACAAATGCATGCAAGAATAATGTCACCAACAGACTGGTCAGTGTTGCAAAATTACTCTGTGGCAAGGAAATGCAGAGCAAAGCAAGTCCTTGGGCAAAGACCCAACCTTGGGAGGAWAGGACTTCTGATGTCTCAGGAGAAACCCTTGCTTTGAGCCACATTTCCAAAGCAGAGTTCACTGCTTGTAGGTCAGGATGACTCACACCCTTCAGGGCATATCCCGCACAATTCCCATGCGCTTTCGTGGGTGCAGTCACAGCAGCAATCTGTTATCATTTATACAATTGGAATTTAGCAATCTGGAATTCCATCTAAAGCAACAAAACACAGGCTGTGAGCCCTATGGGTAAATACATTAAAATTAATGTAACTGAAATTGGCCAGAGCTCTATCCCTATGGAGGGAATACACACTTCTTTCCCTCTAATCCTTCTAGCTCTGGTGCCAACACTAAATTACATTATAAAGAGAGTGAGTGAAGCCAGTCTTAGGTAGGAGAGGGAGCCTGAAGCTCGTGTCCCAAGCACAGTGACAGACCCAGCAGGACCCTGATCTGGAGATCCACAAACAGTACGCTAACATAAATAGCGATATTTGGGGGGGACTCCTGCATGCTTTGAGYGTGAAGATTTTATTTGGTTCTGGTTAGGGACGCTCAGTAGTGCTGAGGATGAAGGGAAGGAAGAGCAGGGCTCAGATGAAACTGCAGCAGGGGCTGCTCTGTTCTTGATAAGAAGCATGACAGCTGTGCCCACAACATCTGGTTTTCATTGAACCCTAGTGAGAGTTCCTTGCTGAGTCTCTTCCACCCCATATGTGGTGGTTTAATTGATGGAGCCTGAGAAGGTTTTAGGTCCAGCGTGGAATGCCACCTTTCACTGTGATATGTGACTCCAGATACAGTAAGGACTGGGCTGCTCAGAGTCATCTTTTAAAAGCATTTCTTTTCAACGTTCARTTTCGAGTCTATTGCCCTCTGTTGGCTCAAGTGCAGGGTAAAGCTCTTTTTTGAGGTGAAAACTAACAAAAATCTCCTGGCTGAATGGTGAGGCTTGTGGGTTTTGGGAAATTTAGGATCAAATCTGCTGTAGCCTTGTATGTGAGTATGTATAGTTTGTATCCCCCCCATAGCTCTGTTTGAGAATGCAGGCACAGCTCTAGCCAAGGAGGAAGAGGCTCTGGAAACTGCCTGTCTCAGCCACTGTGGACTGCAAATCAGAAGAAAGTTTTAAGGAGTGACCAGAGGGAATAGTGGTTTTTTGAGTGAGGATAAAGAGGATATTGCACACTCAGGAAACAGCACAAAAAGCAATACAGAAATCCCTCAGGGAGAACTGGGCAAGTGGGAGATAAGTTAGCCCTAATGTCTTTCAGCTCTGGCATGCAACTGCCAGAAATGCTTTGGTAAAAAGGCTCTCAAGGATTTATTTTCAATTCCAAAGCAAAAGAAAGATGGCAACCCACACCATCAAAGCTCCTTCTGCACACAACACTGCCAGAAAAAACATGCCTTTCCACTTCCTCTCAGCTTGATCCTTCCTACCTAAGGCATGAGACTGACCCATCTGCTCAGACCAAAAAGCTACTGCCCAGTTATCCTGTGTCTCACAGCCACTGGCAGCAGAGCCTAGAGAACAGCCTAAATCCATTAGGCAGGAAATGTGCTTTGGTTCTTAGCACTTACATGCTGCTCCTGCAAAGAGCCAGACCAGCTATTTTCCTGAACTCTTAGAAGGCCCAGACACAAAGGCCCCCAGCGTGGGAATACCAGGGCACATGCTGATGATGTGATGTGAGAGTGCTGATGCCAGGAGACAGCCTTTCTGTGCTCTCCAGAAGGAGACAGCCTGGCAAAAGAGAAACTCCGACCTGAGGAAGAAGAAAGTGCAATGGGTAACAATAGAACTGTAGACAGAAGTGCTGTGTGCAGATCATGAATGAGAGAGCTAATTTAACCTTCTCAATCTGCATTTCTTTTTAGAGAGATGGAGATGTAAAGATCCAGCCTTTCAGATCTGGAGCTCTGTGGATCCATCCCTACTGTTGGCTCGGATGGCAAAYATCAGACTGGCATTTCACTGATCTGAAACAGCAGAACACTACACAGCAGTGGTGGTGAACATCCTTTCAGTTAAAACTGTGAGAACTAAACTGGAAAATAAGTTGTTCTGTGAACCACAGAGCAACAGGAGAGTTTCTTTTAGAAACTGCTTCTCTCTGAAATAAGCCCCACAGCTCCTCTCACTTGCCATCTATTAGGAAAGATCCACCCTGAACAAGAAACTGCCTGTGCTGCAGCCAGTCTGGAGCTGTTCTGGGACAGCTTGGCCAGCAGTTCCTGTGTGCTGTCTGTCTGTCTGGCAAGTGTGCACRGAGGGACTGACCCCTCACAGCTGCCAAAGAGCTGAACTCTGCTTAACTCTCCCTCAGCACAGTCTCTACCACGGCTCTCTGCCTCATCTACCTGGCAGCCAGAGCACACAAACCTCTAGAAACTTAATTAACTCCCACACCCTGTCCACATCTTTCCATGGTGATTGCGCTTGGCCAACATGCCATGAGGTTATGAAGAGGGAGAGAGAAGAGACCTAATGAATGCATAGATAGGTAAGGCAAGATAAAACTAATTTCCTCAGGAAGTTAAAGCAAAATGAGCTGAAAGGAAAAAAGAAAAGTTGACTGTAGGGAACAAATATGACAAGTGACCTTGAAAGACCTCTGGCACCTTCAGCTACTGAGAAGGAACAGTCTGGCAGAAGCCTGTGCTGGTGTGTGTGTGCACACCAGGGAAATGAGGGGGGTTCAGGAGCTGTAAGCAGCATTTTTTGTGGATCAGTTAAAATATCAGGAGCATAATGCCCCTTGAATTTCATATATATATCAGTGTCTGTGACATTGATGGYTTGGTCAGCCTTCATCCTTAGCCTGTCTCTGAGTTGTGTAGAGTTTCTCAACATCAAGAATTAACCAGTTAAATCCTGTGGATGCCTTGGAACATAAAATTTTCCATTTCTGAAAAACTAAGTGATAAGTATCAAGGGGCAAGAAAACTAGATTAAACTCAACTCCTGGACAGCATAAAAACACAGGAAGATGGATTGCAGAGACTATAAACACACCTCTTTGTGTGAAATACTGCTCTTACACAGAGGAGTGGCTCGAAATTTGCTAAAACTAACTCAATTCAGAACCGAAGTAGAAACTAACATGATCAAGACTGGAAACTATTTGTTTTGCATGGATACATTCTAGATAAGCTCTCAGACTAGAACAATTCAAAATGTGTGTTGTCTTTTGGAACAAAAATATGATCAAGACACAGAAGGTTTGAGATGGTTAAATGTTTTTTCCGGAGGCTGAGGATTAACAGTCTGGGCAAGTAGCAGAGGAGGGCAAAAAAATAAGTTAAATAAAAGAGTAAACTCTTAACTGACCTGACAAGGGAAACTTAAATCTTATTTTTAAGAGGTTAGGTTGTACTAAAGCTTGAAAAATTAAATCCACAGCTGTCTCCAGAGGACTATATCTCACCGAGAAAGCTTCAAGTAAGTTTATCATGTATCCAACACCTAGACATTGGACCTCAGGGACCACTAGGATAATATTTCCTCTGGATTAGCAAGAAAGCTAGCAAGTGACATTTGTATGAGACTAACTTTTAGTTTAAGGGGTTTTCTTACAAAATGATAAATGAAGAATGAGCACACTGGGAAGGAAAGTTTTTGCAGTTTGTAAATCTAATACATCCCCGCTATTTAGTTTAAAAATGTACTGTTATCTCCTAAATTAGTTTTATTTGGTGACATCAGTAATTTGATGTTTTTATGTCTGTCATCCTCCCAGTGAGGATCAATGTGTTCTTTATGAGCAATATTTTTAATCTCATAATCCCCTTTATGAGAAATGCTTTTAATTTCAGAGACCACGAGCCCTGGCACCGAGACAATACACATGGAAAAAAAACTCAAGAACAAAACTATAGGAAACACAGGATGGATCTGGCACAATTACAGTGCTTTCCTTCTGGGATTCTTCACTACTAGCTAATAAAGCCCAGGATATGTTGGAATGCTACTAATTAACTCACCTCACTATGCCTCACCACAACTGATACGCCCCTGGGTTTCAGGGAAATCATACGACCCATATGGGATGCTCAGATGGGTGAACTAAGGACAAATTTAACATGCTAACTTYGAAACCTGTAATCCAGTAGCAAATTGAGTTTTGTACAAAATAAAACTCAGACATCTACACAAATGCCAGTGTTGGAGTTTTGTAGCACAAAGCACTTYTATTTATGTTTTTCACTGGTTTTGTACCTATCTGAAATACACTGGTGYGAGGAGCAGACCAAAAGAAAATGTTACCAGCTTGTAGATGGGCTACATAAATCTAGCATTACCCTGTTCTGCCCACAAAGCACACAAGTGACAATTGTGCTTTCCAGTCCTATGGAGAATCCTCAGTTTTACGCCTTTGTGCTTCTCTGTGCCTGTACAGATGCACATGTAGGAYGTGCAATGAAGAAAAAGTATACAGAGGAAAATTAAATGGGGAAAATGAAATAAGGGGAATTGCTTAAACAGCTTGCAGATGGTAACTAAATTAGTTGAAAGCTGAAGGATTATTTTTTCAACACACAGCTCAACAGCATTGTAAAACTTCCATTATTGCAGCCCAGAAGCTCCTGAGAACCAGTAATTTCCAGAGCTGAGCTCCTAGGCTCTCGTATTTTTTRCCCATGGGCCAACCAGACCAGACCCTGATTCTTCCTCCTCCTGGTGCTTTCCAGGCTCCTGGAAGAATAGTCTTCACCCCATGTTCCCTTCCACCTCTCAGGTCTGCTGTTGCCACCCCATACACCTGGTTTTGAACATCATCACCACCCTCTTCTGACAGTCTCTTCCAGGTGCCCCATATGCTCTCCTGCTTTTCCTTCACCGAGCAGGGAGAAGGGGCAAGTGCACTAAATCAAACACGAGCTCAGCATATGCTTGGTTCCTTCCACGATGTAAATAAAACAAATTAGCATTAGGACAGACTCTGAGAAAGGATTTACTGTACATTCATCCACATTCCCTTAGATTTAAACTCCTAATATAAAGACTGGTCATTATAGGGAAGCATCAACCCATAAATCCTAACGTAAGTCATTCCATATGTTAAGTGCTATCCTACTAAAATTTTATGCTTAATTTCAGGTCTGAATTCATCCAGCTTGAATGCCTCTCCCTGTACTTCCACACTGCTACACTCTTTACCTGCTTTGGCTAAAATTAGRTACAAACAAATACACAAATGCTGCTATCTGCAAAAGGAGAAGGATTTTCCCTGATACGGAGAACAATGCTGGTGTTGTACACGACAGTTTAAAAACTTAACAAAAAGGTTTTGGCTGTAAAGCGCTGTGCAAAATCTTCATTTTTTTAAAAGGAAATAGCCATTGWCTGAAGTATTTAGAATAAATTGTTGAAAAATGGAGATTTCCCTTTTGAATCCATTTGAAATTAGTTGCTTTAAGTCAAATGTCACCAGAGCAACACCATTTCAGCTGAGGTACTCGTTTCTTACTCTCCCTTTGCTTTTTTTTGGACAAACACTGAAAAAAAAGGGCAATTATTGTTGTGCAAAGTAGAAACAATTTGATGATCAYGTGCAGAATCCTTTTCTTTTGAAGGGGAGGAATTCCTGATTTATGATGAAATATAGACTTGTTCAAGTGTAAAAGAGACCCCTCCTTGAAAACACTTTAGCTAGTGCTTAACTTTATTACTGTGGCAAAATTAAGCATGTGCTTGAGTGATTGCAGAGTCAGAACCATAAAATGTCACAGCTTTTATAGCTATGAGTCTGCTTTCTGCCTGCTACATCTAATAAACATTAAAAGGTGAAATTCTGTCCCCACTGGGGTCAGTGGTAAACTCTCATTGATTCCAGCAGAACCAGGATTTTACACAAGAGATCCCCATCATTGTCATTGGGGGTCACAAGAACATGACACACGGACATGAACAGAGAGAGACCATCTGCTCATTCTTGTATGGACACTTCTGTATTTAATCTTTTTGGGCTGTTCGCCAGAAAATGAGGAGAAATGGAATATGCAAATCCTAGTGCAGCACAAATACTGAACATGCACATTCAGAATATACTGACAGGTAGGTATGTRTATTTTAGTGGTGGATTTGGCAGTGTTAGGTTTATTCTTGAACTTGATGAGCTTATGGAATTTCCAACTTACATGATTCTAAGATGCTATGAAAACATACAACATGCCCTTCCTGTCAGCAAAATTCCCTGGTAAAGGATTGGTCTCAAGTCAGCCACTGGAAGTCCTTGCAGATGGTTACTGTACCACATCCCCAGCTCCAGAAGGAGCTACAAGGTAATTGAAGAAGATCAGTTCCACGGAAGGCAGCAATTCTGATTTCATAAAACCAAAGGAGCAAACAGCACCCTCTGCTCTACAGTTTATAGTTAAAAGAAAGTTCTGTGAAGAGGTGTGCTTCTTTTCACATCTTTAGATTTTCTTTTTGCATCCTAAACAATGAAARCCTACAGGTAATTTTCTTCCCTGATTTGAATGAGTTGCAAATTGATGCATTTACTTAGCTCAGTGTTAGAAGAAATATATTATAAAATACAAATCAAGCTCTTAATGAAGACTCTTGTTTCCATTTTTGTGAAGTCGCATGGTTAAGGGCAACAAAAGCACCCTGCATTTGCCAGCACAATCTGGTCTCACAGAAAATGCCCTTCTCTTGCACAGATGTACGTCACTGCTGTTTGAGAAGGCACTCAAGAATCACCTTGATCTGTGCTTCAAGATTAATTTCATCCAGAAGAGTTAAGCCAGACTTTCCCTTTGCAGATCAGATTTTGCTTTGCCTCGTCTCACTTCCATCTCCCAGTATAAACTTTTAAGCCCAGGGTTTATTACCTGCATTCCTCAATCACTTACTGTGTGACAGCACATCAGAACAACATCATCTCYATCCCCCACTGAGCTGCACAGCCTAATCACGTTTCCCTAGATGTCAACCTTTCAGATTGCTCTACTTTATTTTAGCTAATAAAGAGCCTTAAGGAGTTTTATGCACAGWTCATTTCACAAGGTCTAGGAAAGTRTCCCATAGTCACTGTTCTCCCCTTCAAAACCACCCAATGCTTTTTTCCTGAGAGCAAGATGCAATCTTTGATGGATAGATTACAGATCTCAGGGTGCTTTGGTTTCTAAATTACACAAGAGATTATTCTATTACATTTTAACAATTCCACTGCTACAGAAAAACAATGTTGGTTATTTTGTTTGAATTTTTTATTTCACAGTGATGTAAAAGAAATCATCCTGAATGCAATTTCAACATAAAGTCTTGTCATACACCAAAGGCTCATTGAAGACAATGGAAACATCTTTTTTGTCTTAAAAATCAGTGCTAGCATCAGTACTTTTCAGCCATAAGAGAATAAATAGGAAGAAATAAAATCAAGTTTACCATGAGGCAGTGTGCTGGTGTTGCTCCAATGTCACAAAGAGTATTCTGTCCATCTGGTTAATAGCATCTGTCTGCACCTTGACCAAAAAATATAAATCTGKTTTTTTTTTTCTGCATACAACTGTTGTTAATTACTTAATCTGTGCTTATTCTACCATATACTTCACCTGAGAACACTCCACAGTTCTGTCTTTTCTCTTGCTTTTTACCCACCTGCCTTACTCCTCTCACCCAACTTCTTTTCATGCAACTTCCTCCACCATTGTCTCCCTATTCTGATTTTCTCTGCAACTTCCATGCTTTTCCCCACCCTTCTTTATATTCCCGCACTGCAAAAAAATCCCTTCTTCAACCTGACTCCAATATATTCTTACAACTGTCCCAAGAAAGAAACCAAACTACCCCCAAAATCATCCAAACAAAAGAAAAAAATAGAAACACAGAAATCTTGTACATTCCAGCTTCTCTTTGCACCTTTATCACCGTTCTGCCTCAAAACCCACCCTCTCTTTCCTTCTCCTCACATACACTTCTACCATGCAGGTGAGGGGATCTCGAGGGTCCCATCCCATAAACCTCATCACACCATAAGGAAAGGGTTGTAAAAAATTGTTCAAAACATCAACAGAAGTTCAGGGCAAGGCTGCAGAACAAAACCTCAGACAACATGTGCTTTACAATTTAATTTTAAAAGAATCTACCATGCAATACGTGGGTTTTGGTGTTTATGCCATGTGGTTTTCCAAACCCAGCATCAACTGGTTGTCACTGACCGACAGAATTATCTGATCTTGGCAGTGCTGGTGGCTCAATCCCTACAAAGCYGAGGTATTTCACTTGGACTGGGTCAGGCTGAGCCAGGCTCTRCTGTCCTTTCAGGTCCTGACAAACAGCCAATTTTAGCTCAAACATCGTGGCACACTTAACTGGAATAAATGTACCTTTTCTCATATTTTTCAGGTCTCACATTCTTTTGTATCGTTCTCATCTTGTAATCTTTGACCTACTTTCCATAGGTGTCTAAAACTATTCTCCACTCTTAGGCATATGTGACCAGATAAATAAGATAAATTCTCAGTTAAATAAATGGAGATTGTCAGGTACTGGGTACTYAGTAAATATCAGACTATTTATATGGCTTCAGAGTTTAATGTTTGTCTTATGCTTATCTGGAGAGCTGCTGAAATCACTGGAGAATTATCATTCTKATAAGGTAGCTATACTTTTTTTTCCTTTATGACAATATGGCTGTGATAAAAATAGAATAAGCATAGTAATAAAGGTGATATGCAGTACGAATGTTCTGTAAACTCATTGCACTAAGGTAGCACTTCATATTTCACAGGGTACTTTCTTTTTCCATTTTCTGTTAAAGGCAGGGCACCACGTGGATACCACAAAATATTTTGTTCTGCTCAGTTACATATTATGAAAGTATAAAAAAATCTTAGTTTTTAATAGGATCAGTAGACATTAAGTATTTATGATTAATATTTTGCCACAATAAAAACAGAAGCTTTGTTGTCTGTTATTTATTTCTTTATTATCCCTATGACTCTAGGTAGACAGAATTTTCAATTGTATGCAATGGGAGAGTAAAGAATGCTCCAGAAAACAACAGCCCATTAAGATCCTTTCTGATACCTCCTGGAAACAATGAGGTTTGCTTGTTCTTCAGAGTGGCTAGGAAACAAGATAAAGGGACAGAGCATTCAAGTGCTGGTGTACACTGTAACTTTTCCAACATGATTTTGGGTTTTCAGCCACTTTGGCTGAGGCTGGAGCTACAGCAGTATCACCTCTGCACTGTCTGTGTGTCAGAACAGCAGTGCTGCAGTTCCAAGAGGAGGAAAATATTTCAAAACACCAAGGCTGCCTTAAGGCTGGGCTTAGCCAAGAAGTGGTGCTGAGGACCAGTGACCAGCTCAGATGGCCATAATAGGGCAGGAGACCACAAAAGCCCTTCTTCAGCCTTCCTCTAAATACTGTATACAGGGTCTGGAGATCTCTTGTGAGGAGAGATTGCTTGTGCTTGGATAGTTAAATCCTGGAGAAGAGAGGGCATCTCATCAATCCATATAAATATCTCAAAGGTGGGTGTCAAACAGAGGGTGCCAGACTGTTTTTGGTGGTGTCCAGTTACAGGGCAAGGAGCAATGGCCATGAAMTAAAACACAAGGAGTTCCACCTCAACACGAGGAAGAAATTCTTTCCACTGAGGGTGGCAGAGCACTGGAACAGACTGTCCAGGAAGGTCATGGAGTCTCCCTCACTGCAGACAATCCAGCTCCACCTGGATGCATCCCTGTGTCACCTGCTCCAGGTGACCCTCCCTTGGCAGAAGGGTTGACCAGGATTTTCTCCAGAGGTCCCTTCCAACCCCACCTATGTCTGTGAGCAAGAGGGGCCCTCACTCCTGCTGCTTGCAGGAGTGCTTCCTTAATTACCTCTCACCAAAACCAGCAAACTGATTAATTGAAAGCCCATTTCATAATTTGTCAGGAGATGGCAGTGATGCCTATGGATTCCAAAATAATAAACATTAAATAAATAAATACAGAAAAACTAAGTAAAGGAGACCAACCCACCTGCCTCCACTGTAGCCTGACGTGTCAGTTCTTACTCTCGGCCAAGTCTCTACCCGCTTGAACCACAGCAGATCATATTGCCGCTCAGAAAGGCAATGTTTTAAGTTTAGAAACTTAACTCTTGTATAAATATTTAGGGGGGAAAAAATCCTAGCTTACTTTATTAATCTTCGCACCCTTTGTAGGCAAAGAGTTCGTGAGGGGACCGGATCCGGCGGGGCAGCGCCTCCCCCGCGCCTGCAGGGGGCGCTGACGGGGAGGGAAATGGCGCGGGGCCGTGTGGGGRGGAGCGGTGAGCTCGGCGCGCGTGCGGGGGGGGGGGGAGCGGCGGCGCGTGCTCAGAGCGCGCGCGCGGGGCGAGGCGGCGCGGGGCGCGGCGGGGCGGGGCGGGGCTCGCGCTCTCCCTGGTAACGAGCACCGCGCTCGGGGCCGCGCCCTGCCCGGGCCAACCCCCCCCTTCCCCCGCCATCCCCTCGCGTCCCCCGGCCGCCCCTCARCGCCGCCATGCAGGGCGAAGACGCCCGGTACCTCAAGAGGTAAGCGGGGAGGATGGGCGCGAGGCGCGGCAGTGCGTGCTGGGGGTGAACGGTGTGTGTGGGGGGGAAGGGCGGGGTGTCGCGGCGGTTGAGGCTCGGCAGCTTGCCCTGAGGGATGGAGTGTGTCAGGTTGTGGGGCGGGGGACGCAGGTGTTGCGGGGAGTTGCTGAAGGGTGGATAGGAGGTTGTGGTTGGGGGAATATAGGTGGGGTGGGGGACAAGAAGAGGGTGGAGTTTGGGGCTGAGGTGTCGCTGGTTGTGGTGAGAACTGGCTTAGGAACGGATGGGTGATAATAGGTGGGGAGATGACAGTGGAGAGTGCTTTGAGAGTGGAGATGATGAGGTGGGTGGAGGTATGGGGAGTGAAGATTGGCTGATTTGGAAGCTGACTGGAGGGTGGGTAAGATGGGTGAAGGGTTTGGGAATGGGAATTGGTTTAGGTGCTCTCTACTCAGCCTGCCCCAGTGTGCTGGGGACTGGGGGGCTGGGTTAGGGATGAGTCAAGGTTACAAAGGCAGGGTAGGCTGAGAGGTAGGGTGGGTGCTGCTTGGGGTAGATGGTAGTTTAGAGGGGTGCTCCTGTCTGGACATGGCTGTGGTGGCCTTTTATACTGTGTTTGGGTTGAGGCACTGAAGTGACAGGAAGTTTGGAGGAGAATAGATGCTATTAGGAGATAAATGGATAGAGTCATGTGTGTGTTGGGTGTTGGGATAGGGCAGGTGGCTGCTTTGGGAATTGGGTGGGATTAGAGACAGTAAAGCCAGGTTAAAAAAGCAGCTGGAAGACATGGACTGATCCAAAGATGTTAAAGTATAGCATGGCAGATTGGGTGGGACAGGTACTGCGGTGGGATGAATGGAAGAGGTAACTGTGGTATATAAAGCATGTSATTTGGGTTTGGTGTCACAAATATGAGGAATAGTGCCTTTTATCTGTCCATTTGGCAATGAGACCAGTCAGCCTAAAGAATAGGGCCTGAGTTGGCAACTGTGTGTCAGTTGTTTCAGGGGAAAAGTGACTCAATCCCAAAAGATGCCAGGTCATCTAGGCCTGTGTTCAGATGTGATGTGTGAACAGTGACACTTTCTCCTGTCCTGCAGGTGATTTTGTCCATCACATCTTGAACCCTAAGGAGTTCCTGGTCTTCTCTTGTTTTTTACTTCCTTTCCAGTTATTAGTGTGTGTAGAATTTCCTGTTAACACTGTCTAGGTTTTGCTTTTTCTCTCATTATATGCCACACATTAAGACCCATACTTAGCAACCATTCGGGAAAAAAACCCCTCTTGATAATCTTAGAACATTAGTTCTGTCATAGCAATGCTATAATGGATAAAAATCAAAATTTTTAAAAAAATTAAAACAGTATCTGTAACTTTAGAGTAGTGCTTGGTTTTAGCCTTGCAYGTTCAGTTTGTACCATCTTATGTGATTTTGAGGAATCTTTGTTTTATAGTCATCCTTGCAACAAGTGTAGTTTTCTCTCTCTTTTGGGACCACAAACCCCAAAAGTACCTGCTGTGCTGTTTAATGTGACCAGGTTGGTGTGCAAGTCCGGTACTCCTTGATCCCTGTTTCCCTTTGTCATCCTCCATGAGCGCTCCCCCTCCCAGCAAGCCTGACTTGCTGGGATTTGTTATTGGATTTTCAGCCTTTCAACCCAYGTGCACCATTTGTCCCACTTTTCATTAGGATAGTTTGCTTTTGCTTTTTTCCTCTAAAGGAATCAGTTAATAAAGGATATTAACACTCCAGCTCTGGTTATGTGGGCTCAGCCAGCCCAGCTTTTGTCTGTAGAAAAGGCCTTCCTCTTTTAAACCTTGAGCTGAACTGGGCTCTTGTTGACAAAGCAAGCAGTGAAGTGAAAGGACAGGCTGATGTGCATGAGAGCTCCCCAGTGCATTGCTGCTTCTACTGGTTATAATGGCTGTACTTTTAAATGTTTTATGAAGTGAATTACAGATTCGAGATGTGTAGAAAATCRGTAAAGAAGATGTTTGTTGATTTGGGAAGGGAAGAGGGCTTTTTCTGTAAATAAAGATTTACCCTCTGATGCTAACAATCTGAATGCAGTGTTTTCCAAATTAAAAACTACTTTAGTGGCTGGGTAATATATTTCAGTGTAAGTCCTCAAGCATTTCACCAGGTAGGCTGTTTGGAGAAGGAACTTGACTCTGTATTGATTTGTGACTTCATTAGCTCAGAAATAGCTTAGGCAGAGAGAGCATTTGTCAGTGTTAGAGAGCAGGAAATCTCTGCAGCTGTAAGTTCTTCAGTTTACCCATCTGTCCCTCTTAAGGAAAAAATTAAATATGGGAAATCCTAAAACTGTTTAAGCAGTCTTAAGCTAAGGCTCCTCTGGTTGCTAAGCTCATCAGTGGTTTACTGTTGCCAAAAGGAGGAGGTTTCCACTCCTTCTTTTCTCTGATGATAAGTAGGAAGTGTTGTTCCWTTTCTATAGAGTGCTTTAATTCTAWTACACATTGAAAAACTTCCTCTSTCCAAAATATGGAGAGTTTTCTGTTGGATTGCTGGAATTGRCTGTGACAGGGATTGATGAGCCCTCATGTTGAACTCCAAGGTGACTGCCAGGAKCAGGGAAAATATGGGAAGAGCTAATCCTTTTGGCAAGGATGAGCTGTTAGTTCAGCTTTTTTTCTTRTAAAACTTTACCAGATTCCTTCAGGCTCACTTGTTCTCTATCCGTCCTTTTCTTTATATCTTTAAATATTACTAAGGTGTCACTTACCAGAGTGTGTAAATACTCAAGCTCTGTCAGGAGCTTGAGTATTTACATTTGACATCTCCTGATAKGTCTTAATATGAGAGCAATATATTTGGAGGTGTGTAGTGAGAGCTGGTTTCTTTTGAAATGGATTTGTCATAAGCTTTCTGTCTTGCAAGACTGGACCTTGTGAGAACGGAGAACATACTGTAATGAAACATCTACCTCAAGGTACTGTTAAAGGGGAACAAACCCAAGTCTCTTCAAAAATCATGGTCTCAAGTCATAAATGGAGTTCTGCTGTAATCTCATAGAAAATGTTACTCTGTAGCATGGAGATATGTTTGTGTGCTCTGTAGCTTTATGTCCTTGTGAGGTTGAACTGGACTGCTGTATTTTCCACAGCAGACCTTTCTGTGGTTTGTTGGGTTTTTTGGGCAGCTGTATCTCCAGACAAAGGTATTTCTTGCAGTTGTATTCTGCAGAAGGGAAAGTGGACACCAGAATAGATGGATAGATAGAGACATATTTCAAACATTTTCTGCTGGAAGTGGTTACACCACAGGCTGCATCTGGATTTGCTGACATTTCCACCTCTGAAGTTGAAGTTGTTTTCCCTGGCCTAATTGACCCAATGCCTCAGTTACCTGCTATCTCCTGGATGCGGATGTGACTACTGGTAGAGCCACTTGTAATTCTCTTTATGGACATGATCTGTCTAAAAAACCCCAACACCTGACAAAAAACGCCCCCACATCCCAAAAGCCAAACCCACATTTTRAAGGTGCTTTTAATCTGCAGTGTTTCAGCAGCCTGGTTTATGGCGTGACTGTACATACTTGCTGGCAGTAGCAAGTGGAAAAGGGACAAGTGTCATCTTTACAATAAAGAAAATATGTGTCACTGTATTCTCTGGGTGTGGTTCTGCCACAGCTTGAAAACAGAAATGAGCTGTATCTTTATACATCTGTGCTTCTCCTCAGGACCCTTATATCTGCATGGAGACAGATTYGTTGGCACAAAGGAGGAGAGAGCAGGACAGGCCCTTTTGGCAATGACATAGCCAGAGTGCTTTCCTGGAGAATACTTTGCCAAGTATCTATAGCTGTAGAAAAGCAGGTAGACATGATTTATATCTTTTAACAGCACTTGTTGATTTTTGTAATCCCACAGGCCTGCCAGCAGGCACAGTGAGGTGAAGAGCAGCAGCAAAGAGGTTTGTGCTTCAGGAGAGAATAGTTAAATTGAAATTCAAGTTATTTGTAACTCAGTCTTGGTAGAATTTTAACTGCTGAGAGTTAGCCAATTGAGTGACAAAAAAAATTCRTTTGAAAATGACTGCACTATAAGTGAATGTCATTAGACAAAGATTTGTCAATACTGACAAAGTAAGGAGGAATCAACTGGGAAATTCACCTCCTTGGYGAAATGCATCTTTTTACTCATTGTGACTRTATGGAACAGGATAAGTTTGATTTCTTTCCTTACTTGATTTCTGTGACTAAGGCTTGACCAGTGGCTTGGATGTTTCTGTACTAGAGATAGTAGTCAAGAATATGCCACTAGCATCATGTTTTGGTACAGCTGTGTGGGATGGAGTATGGTGTGGAAGGAGGGCAGTGCTTGGGTTTAGGGTCTGAATAGACCAGGAAGCAGGCAATTGATTTCTGCTCTTGTGTGTTTTCTGTGCTTTTCATTTAACCATTTTTTTTCTCTTTATGACAGGAAGGTAAAAGGAGGTAACATAGATGTGCATCCATCTGAGAAAGCCCTCATTGTCCATTATGAAGTGGAAGCMACGATTCTGGGAGAGTTGGGAGACCCCATGCTGGGGGAACGCAAGGAATGTCAGAAAATGTAAGGTCATAGCAAGAGCTGATATGTTTTTTTGGTCTTCATAGATTCAATAGCCTGGAGTATCATCTGCATCTAAGAAATTGTAGGTTCTAATCCTTATGAAACAGTGCTGGGTTAGCAGAGGGCTTCAAAGCCAGGAAGTAACATGTGCCTAGGAAGGTTAACATCTGAAACACATGTTGTAAATTGCTTTTCAGCCTTGTCTTTTAAGGTGTTTTGTAAAGAAAAGTGATTACTCCTGTTTTACATGATGGGTATTTGAGGCAGAGAAAAGTAAAGTGATTTCCTGTGCAAATTGTAGTTCATGTTGGAGCAAGAAATAGCATWGAACTTCCTGACAGTCTTAAGCTCCAGCTATTGGCTCTCCTGTTGTTTTGATCTGCCCCTCCCCAGCCAGTGAATTYACTGCAGTATCTGCATTTTACTTCTGCCTGGTAATTTCTTTCAAGAGAATTAAAATATTCCCCACTGGAAAAGCCTAGAGAACTATCATAACTTCAGTTTTCAAGCTGCAAGGTTGGACCTGTTCTAGGGGTGTTTTGTCTCCATACTGATTTCATTTTGAAAATCTGAGCTAAAGTGGCTACCTGTGTGAGTGCATATAAGAAGAATAAATGGGAGGAAAAAAAAAAAGAGAATCCTTAAATTGTCCCAGATTTTTGAAGATGGGAGATACRTTCTTCTGTTATCAGATGAATCAGCATAACTTTCATGTGCATGGTGGTGGAATTCCTTTTTTCCCTACCCTGTTGCTAATGCCCACAGAGATTTCTTACTGCTTGTTACTTGTGGACCTCACTGCAACTCTGCACAAGCTGTGTGAGACTCCTGGCACTGCAAAATAACCTTCCTGTGCAGTCAACACCCAGAACTGTTTCTCATCTGGGATTTTTTTGTGTGCAATACTCCTTTGTGGTCCTGTGCACTTTTTATGGGGTGTATTGCAAATAAATTTCTGTCTTTTGAATMTAAAATGGTTGTAAGGGATCTGTTCATACAGCTGCATTTAATGTTGTTGTCAGCTCATGGACAGTTACACTCCATCAAATCTGTTTGACAGTTTCTTGCCATTTGGAGTTCAGAACCACCGCTTTGACATGAAAGGCACAGGCATTGGGTGTATCGGGATCATTKCTGCTTCAAGAAATTCGTGACTGTGTAAACATTCAAAGGACTGAAGATAAAAAATACTTAAAAACTGAAAAGAGACTTGTCTGTATTGCAGAATTCGGCTGAAGAGTCTTAATGCAAATACAGACATTGGTTCCCTGGCTCGAAAGGTTGTGGAAGAATGCAAGCTCATTCACCCCTCCAAGCTTGGAGAAGTAGAGCAGCTGCTGTACTACCTGCAGAACCGCAGAGATGCCTCAGCAGGAAAAGGTAAATAGTACAGGAACAAAGTATTTTGGGACTAGGGTGCTTCRGCATTGAACAACTACTGCATGAAGTGTTTCTAGCTGAGATCCCATTGTGCCTGATTTAAGAGTTCTCTGGGGCTGGTAAGGGACAGTAAGGGTGACGTGTGGTTTGATCACACTTGAAAAAAAGATTATCTTGGAGTGAGATTGGAGGAAATTATCTCTTTAACAACCAAGGTTTATTATTTTAGTTAAGTTTACTGTTGATACTTCTTCCCAGCTGTCTTGTGCTTTAGCAGGATTTGAGAGGGACATATTCTGCTATTTGGTGCTGTCTCTTCATATTGAATCTGCACTTGCAGTTACATCAAAAGTATGAGGATCTTCCTAGAAAGATTTCTGCCATCACTTTTGCAAAGGTAGATAGTGTGCCTAGGCTGAATTTGGGCTGCCTGTAAAGCTGGAGACTTTCAGAGCCTGATAAACTTTGGTAGAGTGTAGCAGATAACTTGGGGTATTTCTCTCATATTGTCGTCTTAAGTTTGTGGCCTCTTGGTGGTCCTATTTATGTCTTAAGTTCACTTTAAACTTTCTGCTCAGGTGACAGTTTAATATTTAACATTAGATCCCACATTACCTTGTGGTTAGCAAGGTTTCTTACAACAATGAATGGTACTTTTTGTTCTCAAGTTGGATTCCTAGTGAGACACTAGTTTAAAACAAAGATTTATGTTTTATATGTGGTTTGATGGTAACTGCTTTGCATGTTTTACCCTCTTTCACTCTGCTTATCTGTGTCTTGGTGTTTCACAGGGCACAAGCAGAATCAAAGCTGCTTTGTGGATATCTCACTGTGGAAGTGACTGTTGTCACTCTGGGCTTGCTCTAAGGTTTATTATCCTCTGTGTCCCCAGCTGATTGGGCTATAACTGATCGGTTAAGCTGAGATATCAAAAGGCACCTGAGAGTTTGCTTTGCTCTCTAGGGATTGTGCAGCTTCAGAAGCCTGTATTATTCTGGCAGTCAGCTGGACAAAAGGACTTTGACCTTGATTTAACCAGTATGTTTATTATGAGAACACGGGATGTGTGCTTTGTGAATGTGTGTAACTTAACTGCACCCATATCTTTTTCTTTATAGAAAAGAAAGAGAAAACCAGCAAGCCAAAAGATCCACCCCCATTTGAAGGAACAGAGGTAAATATTGGTGTTAGAAGAGAAATGCAAACCCCATTTACTACTTCAGTAAGCAGTTATAGAGGGGAGGACAGGAGAGGAAATGCTGAATTCTTGTGTTTTTTTACTTCTTGTTTTTTAAACAAAGAACTTGGTTTGGAAATATTGCACAATGGGAAAAAAAGCTATCTCCATAAAGGGTAAAATATGTGACTTGTATTCTTGCCCCTCCAAGTATAGCRCACAGCAGGACGGCTACTGGAGGCCTGGAACATCAGACAAGACACAGGGAGTCGTGTCTGAGCATCCTTTGTTTTTAGTAATTATACCTCCTCAGATTTCCTGGTGTTCATTGGCAATGATTCTGCGTGTGTTGGGGTTTATAACTTGTATTTTATTTTTTTCTAAGATCTGTGCTTAGAAGCTGAGTGCTCTTATGTCTCGCAACTGAATAATGTTGTGGCTGCTGATATTGAATAGCCCTCTCTCTTTGTRAAACCCTTGCTTCTGACTGCTTTCAGATTGATGAAGTTGCCAATATCAATGACATGGATGAGTACATTGAGTTGCTGTATGAGGATATTCCTGACAAGGTGCGTGGCTCTGCCCTCATCCTGCAACTGGCCAGGAATCCGGATAATTTGGAAGAGCTGCTTATAAATGGTAATTTTAAAACTCCATGGTAACTTCTTTTAATGTGCTGTTAATTTGTGTCARGGGAAAAGTAGTTCACCTTTAATTTGGGATTTTGTTTCATTTGCTAGGCTYTATTTCTCTGTGTATAATAAGGTGGCTGCTAAAGCCACCTTATTGGTGRATCTCTCTACAAATGGTTGCTGCCTCAGACTGGTCTTACATGGGCCTAATACTGAAATCTCCCTGGCCTTTYAGAAGCCTTAGCTGTTTTTTCTGATCCTAGTTATTTTGATGCTAAATTAACTTCATCTGGCATTACTGCTGGAGATGAGAATTACTGTATCCTGTAGATCAGGAAACTTGCTTTGAAAAGGGGATTTACAGGCTGATGTAAGTTAATTTTGTAATTTTCTTTCCTTGCCCCTTTTGTATCTTTTGCTAGCCATTGCTACCCCCACATTCCTTGAGTAAATTATGACTTCAGTACATATCCATCTTGCAGTATCACCAAGGAAGATGGGATGGAAATGGTGACCATCAAATAATGGCTTGTCCCCATGAGTTGTTGAAAATATTTTAGTGCTTAGTGCTCCCAGTTATTGCTTTTCTTATTCTGGTCAAGTAACGTGGTGTCTGTGAAGAGGGATTAGATAATGGGAAGTGAATGGAAAAGTGAGATGAAATAAGACAAGGAGAAATATAAACCAAATTATCAAATAATACAAAGTTGATTCGGGGGGAAAACAAATATGTGAGTGAGAAATACTATCTGTCAAGTTAGAATTTAAAAGGGCTTTGAAAGTGAAAACTGTGGTGTTTTAGGCAGGGGACACAGTGTAATATGGAACAGAGAGCTGGCGGGGACGCAAGATCTGGAGGTTAGGGGTAGTTTTAAGATGACTTTGGTGTTTGGTTCCAGTTTCCTTCCATGTTGCTGCCTCTTAGGGTTTGTGACAGGATGACCTCCCAGGGTACTCTATTTTAGTATTGTTTCCAAACAGAACTTGTGAACAATGTTGGATGTTAAAGTGAGACACCTGGGAAAGTCTTCCACTAGAAAAATGGAGAGGCTTAGAATGTGGTGTATTCAAATTTTGAGGCTCACAAGAAAAAAAGGAGGGACACAAAATGTTGATGCTATTCTAAATCTTGTTTCACTTCAGAAACTGCCCTGGGTGCACTGGCTAGAGTGCTGAGGGAAGACTGGAAACAAAGCATTGAACTGGCTACCAATATAATTTACATTTTCTTCTGCTTTTCAAGGTGAGTGTGGAGTGCCTGGATTTAGGGACATAAAGAATGTAGCTCTGCTTAGAGGCTTTTCATTTGTTTCCTGCACTGCGCTACAAAACTTCACTGAAAAAGGARAAACAGAGAGACAAAAACACTCTTGTGCCTCAATTTTATCACTTGTAACAAAAAGAACCTTGATGGTGAGACAATGTGTAACAGAGCTGGGAAGAAACTAGTAAAGCTTCTGACTCATAGCTTTGTGTCAGAAATAAAACATGGCTGAGCTGCCACCTATAATTTCCATCAGCATTCCTATAGGGAAGAAACAATGTTCAAAACTGAAGTGAGTGCTTGCTTTTATTTAGCTATTCCAGTGTTTCAGCATACCCTGCCTAGAAATAATTCAAGCAGAATTTGCACTTCCCTTGATTTTAGATCTCTRTTATGTTTCTGGTGAGTTGAGAGTGCTCTGAAGCAGTATGGAAGGCAGGGCTGAGGGGAAAACCTTTYCTTTTATGCATGAAAATTTGAACATGTTTTTATTTTGACTTGGAACAACAATATCTTCCTTGTCTTTCTACAAGTTGAAAAAATATTCATGTTTTCAGGARTTGTTTTGAAATAATTTTCCAATAGGGAAGTGCTATAATGGGGCACACAGTAAATACCTTTATTAATATTTCATGTGGTGCAGTATTGGGTAATTGCTACCATATATGTCAAAACAGATATAGGGTTGTTGGCATTTATTCTTCACGAGTGTTATTTCTTCAATGTAGTTTCTCTCAATTTCATGGAATAATCACACACTACAAAATTGGAGCTCTGTGTATGAATATCATAGACCATGAACTGAAGAGACATGAACTGTGGCAGGAAGAACTTGSTAAAAAGAAGAAAGCTGATATCCTTTTGATACTCTGGGGTAGCTTGATRGCTTCTGACTTGTYTTGATAAGTGGTGCTGGGTTATGCAAGATGAGTATACAGCACCTTCTGTAAAAGCAGTAGAATTCACTAGAAAGTGCAAAATACAATTGCAGGTACAAAAGAGACTAAGAGTGAAGAGTTTGGGATGTTGAAGAGGTTAAGCTGAAGYTACTAAAGCAGCACAAGAAAAATACTTTATTTTATCAGCAGTATGTCTTAAAACATCTGTGCTGCTTATTAGAGTCTGATATATCCAGGTCTAGAAGGAGAGAAAAATAATGGCCTGGAATACCGGTGTAGCAAGCTGTTGCTGAGGTAGAGTCTTGACAGTGGGTATAGATCCCTTGCTTTTCACTAGTGGTTGAGTAACRCTTTTGAGAACAGTTGTCATTTAGCCTGTGTAACCTTCCTCTGAGCTCCTTAACTTCTGCAATTCACCTGATGAAGATCCTGAAAATCAAACCCTGAAAAAGGACTATGAGAAGACTTACAAGAAATACAAAGGGTTGGTTGTCAAGCAGGAACAGCTGCTTAGAGGTACAAAATCCAAATGGCAAATTATTTTGTTGTTGGTAAACATGGCTGGAGGATTCTGTTTGATGGTTGTTATAACCAGAATGTCTTAAACATACTGAATGTGAAAGCATTGCCATAGAACAGGGAGAAGACCAGTATTTAATCTGATTGTTTGACACTGTGAATAATTTTAAAAGCAATTTGTTAGTCTTCAGAGGAAGAAGAGTGAAAATGATCCACTTAACTTTGTTTAGCTCATGATGTTGGTTTGGGGGAAATTGGGTWTTTGGTTTTTGTTTGTCTTTGCCTAACTCAGCTTGTATCTGACTCATTGAATGGATTTCTGTCTATCTGCTTTTGTACTAAAATACACTTAATGTTAAATTGATACTATCTGAGTGGCAGACCTTTCCAGAGAGGGGCTTTTTAATGGTTCCTGTTGAAATTGAAATTTAAAAAAAAYCAACCAAACAAACCACACARCATAAAAAGCTTCTAGTGATCATAATTTATTTTTTTTTTTCCAAAGCCACAATTAGAATTAATCTTCTTAATGCTTTTTAAAGAGGAATAAAAAGCATTTACAGACAGTTTCCTTCAAAATGCACTGAAAAGGGAGCATAATGCTTCTGGAAGTCTTGTMTTCAGCGCTTAAAGTGTATCTAGAGACTTGTTTAGTTGTGTTGGTTTTGATGTGTTGGTGTGATTTGTATTGACCTTTGTTAGTTGCAATTTACCTGCTCCTGAACCTTGCTGAGGACACTCGCATTGAGCTGAAGATGAGGAACAAGAACATTGTCCACATGTTGGTGAAAGCACTGGACCGGGATAATTTTGAGCTGCTTATCCTCGTTGTAACCTTCTTGAAGAAACTTAGCATTTTCATGGAGAACAAAAATGATATGGTAAGGCATGTAGCACTCTACTGCAGTGCTGGAAAGGTTGGAGTTCTGAAAACTTCCTGTGGTTSGAGGGAAGAGGGAGACATCTCTGTTATCACACTATTTCTAGTACTGATTATCCTGTTTTGTTATGAATAAAATGAGTAAAAGAAAAGAAGCACAACATCAGTTGTAACATACTGCAAACATTTTTGAATAACTGGCATCCCAAACAGAGAATATGATGCAAAATATGATACGTGAAATTCCATATTTTGAATTCAACACCCCAGAGTCTTGTCATAGCCCCACTTCTGGTGTTGTCTGGGACCCTGCCCCCAAACTATACTTATGACAACTTATTATTGTTTCTGCTGTGTATTGACTTGGGAAGAGAGGTATTTATCCTTCTGGAGTTTGCTAGACTAGTTTACTTATTTCCTATGTTGGTTTGGTATTCAAAAGCACTTCACATCTATTGCTTCCTGCTGCCAGTAGCTCCTAAGAACTGAAGACAGTGTTATTCTTCATAAGCTTTTTTATTTTTGTAGAGTCTTACACTTAGAAATTGTGGCATATTTTTTGTGACTTTCAGCTGTAGCCAAGTGTCTCCTTTACTGATCATTTACTAGATGCTTGCCTTCACTTTGTGCCTCTATTACAATTTGATAAATTTTCTTTATTCAAGAGGGCATCTGAGATCAATGGCAAGCATAGATTGTGAGATGAAAAGATCTGTGTAAAAGCAGTAGGGAATTAATTGGACCTTTTCATGCATGTTCACTGAACACTGCAGACAAGAAGTATCTCCCTTATTTATATATGGGACTTGGTTAGGAAAATAAGAATTAGCTCTCCAGCCCACTGATTTGCTGGCACACTTTCCCCATTCCATTTGATTTAGTGGAAAGACAAATGAAACAAAGTTGTTGAGTTGATTTTACTTCACACCATTTAAACAGTTTTGAAAATGCTGCTATGCTTTAGRTCAGCTGTCTGAGCATTCCTTACTGATAATAGAGATATTTTTTTCTCCACAGTAAGGAAAGCTAAGGAATAGCTTTTATTAAGGAAAGCTACCAGTGAAGGAAAAGGTGTTCTGATATTTATATTGGACAATAATGCAAAAATGTCAAAGGCAAGATGAGCCAAGATTAGTTGTGCAGCACCTGATTCTACATAAAACTTAATAATCCTTGTGTATTTATAGCACATTCTTTCCTTGGGTATTCAAGGGCCATATTAAATTCAAAGCAGCGAGGTAGGAGTTCTTGCTATCTGATTGTTTCTGATCAAAGCTGTCCAGTCAGTTGTTTGATTATTGCACTATGCTGTGKGGGGAGAGCTGGAGTTTCTTTTCTTAGTATACATTCAGTGTCTATTTATAACCAGACTAGTAATATACATGGAGAAGTCTGAAGGATGCCAAGTAATTTTACGTGCCTCCTTCTGGCCAAAGAAGGATCTGGGAAACAAAATATGAATGCATTTAAAAGATTATGTCAAATAAAAGCACAGAAGTGTTGCTTAAAACATGATAAAAACTTTCTGAAGTCTTGCCAGTCAATGTTCAGATGTGTTTTCTGGCTGGTAAAGTGAACATGATCTCAGGARCCGATACCACTTCTCAGTTCCTGGATTCCACTTTTTAATTTGAAAGTGATACATGTTTCAAGATGACTTTCATGCTTTTATTAAATTAACATGCAGGATGGCATGCCTCTTCTGAGAGCACATGCACACTTCTGTCTAGGGGTTCATTTGAAATTCATAATGAAAGGTCTCAAATTCTTTTTGGATGCCARTTTTCTGTCTTTCTTGGTTGGGTCTGCCTTTGACTCTACTGGCAGTTGCTGCAGGATTGCTTATGTTTAAATGAATTCCCTCACCCCAATCTAGTTCCTGCAGTATTCCAACTGTGAGGAATATTTCCAAGACATCTGAAGTGTTTGATTCAAAAGCTTTCTAAATCAATGTTTCCCGGTAATCCAACTAGAAATTTCAACCACAAAGGCATAAGCAAAACTACTTTTGATGAAAATACATTGATAGTCACTATTATGGCTACAAATTGGATATTGAAGCCAAAGTAAGTTTGGATGGATAATGGTTTTTTTTCTTCTTATGCAGGTTGAAATGGATATTGTTGAAAAACTTGTGAAAATGGTACCATGTGAACATGAGGACCTGCTGAATATCACCCTTCGACTCTTACTAAACCTCTCCTTTGACACAGGCCTGAGAAGTAAAATGGTCCATGTTGGTTTGCTTCCCAAACTCACTGCACTCCTGGGTATGTTTTCTTTTGGTCCAGAACAGACACTTCAGCAGTGAGTTGTGGGACAGTGGAGCTGAATGCATCATGCTAAGATCTGCCTAATATTGCTGTGTCACTTTTGTTTTTGCCAKTTCCTCACCACTCCCAGCTTCTCAGCATTCACATCATCTTGTCACACACAGGTTTAAATGGAAGTTTCAAAGGTTTCCTGTGGATTTATTCCTAGGTTCTCTGAAACTGTAGAGTGAGTCTTCCAGTCTTTAAAAATAAAGTCAGTAGCTACCTGAAAACCACATGAACTGACAGGTGAATGATGTTTGTAATTTTGGTTGAGCGTCTAGGAAAAATAGCCGGCAAGTTCACAGASCCCAGCTGATGGAGATATAAACTATATATATTTATTTTTAACGAAGCTTGATATACCTRCTGGCTCTTGTAACTTGTCCAGACAGATCAGAAATCCCCCAACTTCGTTAGTTTTAACTCTAGGCAGTATGATTTTTAGAATTTCAGTTTGGCCGTCTTGTGTTAAGATCATATAAGTACGTAAGTTACAAGTGAAACTTTTTGTTGTCTCTAGGGGAAAGCCATGGAAGAAACAGAGGATTGTTCTATTTGATCATTGTTGTATGCTGGAGTTCTAAGGAGGGAGTTTCATTGCTCCTTGTRTGCTCTTTGGCTGATACTACCTGGAGGCTGCTCTGGTAGATATGCTAAAGGTTTAGCAGGTTTTGGCTTTAAGGATTGTTGAGGGGCAATAGAGTATCTTGTCTTGTGTGAATCACTGATGCAAAACATTGYCAAAGTCGTCTGGAATAGGCTGGGCTTGGGGTGTGCTAAATCCARATGGTCTATCCAGATACTGGCTGGAACAAGGGCAATGCAATGGTCAGTCAGAGCTTTCTCCTCTAGCCTTGTATAGACTGTTAGGATTGTTCATCKCCTCAATTCTCCTTCAGCCCCAACATCACCTTATTGCTGTTTAGTGAATACCATGAAAATTTACAGTGCTTTGGCAGCCTTAATCCTGTTGGTGATTATTATAACAGCTACCTGATACCTCCTGGAATGCTTCACATCTTTTTATGCTTTCTGCACCATGTTTGCACTGGTCTGAGCTAGGACGTTAGCATTGGAAATCCCTCTTTATGTTTTTATCCTCATGACAATGTTATTTGGTAGTAAAGTGACATGAGAAGTGGAAGCTGATGAGGAAATGTATTTCCTCTTGTTTGAAAGAGGATCTGCTTAGTAAGTTTGWTTTAGCTTGGGTTGCAATCTTTTTGGAGCAGAAATTTGTCCCTTTTGTTCATACAGCAGATAGTGCTGTGGTCTAAAGGAGCCTTCTGGGGATTTGTCAGCTCTGGCAATGGCACAGCAGAAATCACTGAATTCCCTGCTCCCAGAAATTCCCCATTTAATATTAAAGTCAGACTGAACTCATCTGTTAAATATCTGCTTTCTTGTGTCTGTTTCTGATGTGGAGAGGAGATTTGCTTTTCAAATGCCATTCTGTTAGAGTTGTAAGTGGGCTTGTGTGGAGGCAGTTTAGTTTAGAAGAACTGGTTGCTAAAATTGCAGTCTGTTCCTGAAGTGGCTGTTGGGGTAATCTGCAAGTCCTGCTGATGGTTCCAGAATATTCACTGTGTGTTTCTTTTCTCATCTAGGAAGTCTTCAACCATTTTTTTGTCTTTTATTTTTTTTCATARAGGTATGTGGTGTTTTGCCATTGCTTCTCACTGTAGAAAGATACTTATTTTTGGTGTKCTAGCTAGAAAATCTAGGTAGAAATAATCTCTATTACTTGTTTCTTTAAGSCATCTCTGTGATTGGTGAGACTCTTTTCGATACATTGAAGTAATTCTCAAATGCATCACTTGGTGTAACCTGTCTGAGAGAAGTCTGCAACCATAATAATGAAACAACCCTGTGCCAGATGCCCCATTTATACGGGTTATTTGGGTATTAAACACACATYATTCAAGTCAGTACCCTTCAGTTTACATTTGCAGGTCATGTCCAAGTGCTAACACAGCACAACAGCTGTTGACAAGTACTTGTACAATTCCTAATGCCAAGAGGTCAAGTGTGTTGACTCAGCCTCCTGAAATTTAGCATTTGTGCATGCTAGGCCTTTGASTCTTTAGCCCTGGCTTATACTCATCTCAGATGAGTATAAATTCGGTGTAGTAGGTGTTTAAGGGTAGAGATGARATTGCAGAGAGTTAAAGGATTTGTTAGGCAGTGGTTGTAGGGCAGAGAGGTGGCTGCAGTCTGCAGTTCTAGAATGTGTGGTACTTTCCCAAGGTACACAGGAGGGCTCTGAATGTAGGTGGGCACTGAAGCAGTAGAGAAGGACTGGCTTCAGCTGAGTTATCCAGAATGGAATAAGTATGCCCTGGTGGATATAATGGAGAAGGAGCATCTTCTTTCTTTTCATCGCACTCCAAAGTGTTGAGGCTGCTGTTGAAAGCATGGATTTGAGAAATTCTGCTTAAGTCTTGGTTTCCATTTTAATTAGCTTTTACTTTTTAATGGTGCCAATGCCTGCTTCTCCATGTAGCTGTGCCAGTCAGAACCACTCGCTCATTTTCATGGCTTCTCTTCACAAGTCTCAAGTATTGTATATGACAAGGCTCATCTTGCTCCCTGCAGGCACCCAAATTAATCAGCTATGGCTGATCTTTGTTATGCTGTGACTCTCAAAGAGCTGTGTGCAGCTGAGGGAAATGTAGCTTCACATTTGAGATCTGAAGCTGGAGCAGACCTGTGGAGGCCTATGAGACATAGTCTRCTATATTCAGGTTTTTCCTTTCATAGGATGGTTGAGGAGCTATGAAAAGAGATTTTGTTGCTTTGTGTGACTTCTGTCCTTTAAGAAAACCATCTAAATGTTGAATCAGCAGAGCCCTGCAGAGAATGTTTTTTGTACTGTGGCTTTGTTTCAATAGTTAGAAATTATGTTTAGAGTGATATTTACTTTTTATACATTATCTATGTGAAGTAGAAGTTCAGCTGCCTATGGTGAGAATTCATGTAAATTCGCCATCTGGTTTAAACTTGATGGTTGCTGGAAATGTGGAAAACACAGGTTCAGTGTCTTCCAGTCATCCCCTGGGAAGGAGAGACCAAAGCAGGCTGCTACACACYACTCTATGGAGGTTTGCTTCACTCTTGTAAATGCTCTCATTTTGCTTTGCRTGGCATAGTTCAAGGGAAGTGGAGTAGAGGAGTGAGTTACTCCAAATATGGTAGAGTTTGGTGGTTAATGTATCTGCTTGTTGAAAATATTATCACTGAAAGGGGGAAACTAGAGCTGAACTTAAAACAAGGGTATGAGTCTGTTTTCTTAATCCTTGGTAATGCTCTTCCACTGTTGGACCTAAGGGAAATGTTACTCTTTTTCATAATTCTTCCCCTGGATGTTTGATTGGCTTCTAAAATAAATGCTCTGGCAGCAAACAGAAGAAAACATTGTCTACAAGGAAGAATAAAAACTCTCACTTCTTGTTTGGACCAAATCCATTTTGTTTTTCAGTTAAGTGGCCAAACCAAATACAAAATTTTTAGTACAGCTCTCTTAAATATAGACACAGCTTGTGATTCATATTCTTCTAATAAGGGTGCTATTTTATGCTGCATCTGAGTTGTTTCTTAGCCTTTGTAAGTGAGACAAATAGTTCCCCTTTTGCCATGAGAACAGCAGGCAGTTTGTAGAGCAGAGCCAGCTGAGTGCTGCTGTGGGGCTTATGGCAGCCTGCAAACCTCATGCTGGACCCCRGTTCAAGCAGCTCCTGGCAGCATTTGTGTGTGGTGGGCAGTACTGGCATTCCTRGGTCCTCCCATCAGTTAGGTATCCTTCTTTAAGGATACTAATTGCAGGGAATGTTGCAAAAGCTGTTACAATGGGAATTGTGTTGCTGCTCAGTGAAAATAATAGATCTGGCTCCATACAGGGAACAAACATTTTTTAATGTTCTGTGTGTTCATCTCCCAGAGCTGTTGGAYAGTTCTTAGGAGTTCTTAGAACATATTATCTTGAAATGCCATTTTCTTTTCATTCACTCCCCAGTGCAAGCTATGCTGAAAGATTGAAACCCCATTATTCTTGGAAATCAGACTGAAGTGTCTCTGGTTGCTTGCAATTACTATCTGCTTTTAAAAATTGAAGGCTGATTGAACACAGATACTGGTGAACTGAGAAGTGGGTGGGTCACAAAACAGGACCAGTTGCAAATCAGGCCCAAATGGAACATGGAGTACATAAGGGTTGTGAATACAGCTGTCAAAGTGCCACACAGTGCCAAGGTAGTCAAACTCAAAAAGATTTGTGGTAAGGAACATCCTGGGTTATGTTTTCCAATACAGATTTCAGTGGCTGAAAGAAAGTTGGCATTGTGGATTTGTATTCAGCCAAGTAGATAAGCATTTGTTATACAATACTTTGAAATAGTGTGGGCAGTCCCAGAGAGCAACAGTGTAGTTTTGCCAGTCACAGATTGTGCCCAGCCTCTCTGCCTTAGTAATGGCAAGATGTTCTTAATTTTTAGTATTCTAAGACTTAATATCAGCACAATGAGAAGCAGTAGCCACCCAATGTTAGGTAAAAATTCAAGGGCTGTGCAATGGTTTGCAAACTCCAAAGCAAGTCAGTCTTCTCTTACTTGTTCCTTTAAGCTGGAGAAGACACTGAGAGTCTGAATTAGTCCTCAGTGAAGAGCCTGTCTTTACTACATTCATTGATAGAATCTTTTCTGGGAACTGCTGAAATTCCTCTGATATTTTTCTTTTTTTTACAAGTTGGGTTTAATGAGCAATCCAAGAATTGCCAAACAGTTGTATGTTGGGCTTCTTAACAATCAAGTCTTGATATGGTATGCAGCCAAGCTGGATTATATGGTGACTGCTGTTTAAAAAGCCAAGTAGTACTTTGCTCTCTAATTAACGGAGTGCTGTGGGCTTTTTATGTTCTATTCCTTTTATGAAAGTTTCTTTTAAGAAGGCTTAAAGTAGATGTGCTCCCTTTATGAGTTCACTTGGCCTTTTTGTAATGAACTTATTATGGAGCTTCACACATCTGTTGAAAAATGGAGCTTCTTATAGGCTACTGCAGTGTTTTTTCTGACTTTAATAGGCCTCGTTTATCCTATAAAGAAACATACATTTTCTTACCTGATCAAGTGAGCAAACAATAAGGGTCAGATGTGGCAAAGACCCTAACAAAAAGCACATGTCCAGCCATCAGGGTGAGGTAAAGTCATATCGGGATTGCTTGAAGTTATTAATGGCAGTAAAATTTATGCTTCCTCCTGTTTTCCCAATTAAATTGAGAAACCTTTTTTTCCTAAGGTGGCTCTGCAGCAGCTGTTTCCAATACTACTTGTGTGAATATTGCCTGGGGTGTCTCCATTCCTTTATAGTAGAGGCTGGCTGAAGCACATTAAGTAACAGTTCAACTACAGGGACCAGTCTGTTGGAAAGCAGTAATTATTAAGGGATTTATTTTAATGGTAGTTTTTTATCATTTGTGATGTGTATGGCCAAGGCTTAAAAAAAAAAAAAAAGTAAAAGCTTCAACAACAAACAAAAAGAACTTTGACACAAAAAAAACCCACAAACCAAAAACATCTCCTAACATTCCTTTTCAAAATCCTTATGAGAAGTGCAGATAGACCTAAGTATKTCTGAGTGACTTAAGGAGAGTGGTGGGTGCACAGTGTCTTAGAACCCTTAGCACTTAAATTTTGATGCCTTAGCTGAGGATTAGACAGCAAACTTTAGAGAAAAATTGACTTCTCATTCTGAGAAATAAAGAACTCAGTSTAGAGACTCAGCAGTATCAGGTGAGTGAAAGCTCATTGCTGTGTTTTGCTGGTCACAAGAGCATGTGTGTATTTGGCTTTTACTGGCTTTTTAGTAGGAGGATGACTTTGGTGTAACAAAAGACACTTAGCTTTCGTGTGTGTTGCCTGAAAATAGAAGTGCTCATGGCAGCAGCAAGGACAGGAGTGGAGAGATGGCAGCAATCTAAAGATGAGGGAGCTGAGTTGTTGGAAATTCACTGAACTGATGAAGGGAAAGGATCCCCTGAGCCAGCATTTCTATTGTGGAGCTTACAATATGTGAGTGATTAATTTAATGCTTTTAAGGGTTTCTCTGCTTACTGCAAAAGCAAATTAATACTTAACAATAAAAAGTAAATCTAATCTTCTACTGGACTGTTGACATCTGAAAGCTTTGCAGAGCTTACTTGGATGCCTAAAACATGACAGAACATAAACAACTAGTTCTAGTTTCTTGGAAAAATCTCTATAAAGAAGGGGTAGGGCACCGCTAATCTTCCTGATCTGTGGTAACATCATCAAAAAACCTCTGTGAGGGCCAGAGTGGAAGAGAGGAGCACCTTTTTCAGAGCTGTTACTTAGGCTGCAGGCAGAGGTGTGGCCTCAAAGGACCACATGGAACAATTTTGCTCATATAGTAGTCCTAGAGATCCTGAGGATTTTACAAATTCAGATAGAAGGAAGAAGGTTACACTCTGCTTTCCCTTAGGRTGTGTGGAAGCATTTTAACTCTCAAGTTTGTTCTTAAGAGTTTCTCAAATGATTGTTGTAGTCCAGGAGACCAACTGTAGATTCCCATGTCTTCAGCTGCTGAGGTGAGACATACTTTGTCAGTTGATAATATTATCTTAAGAGGTGTTTGCACAGGAACAGTATCTCTTGACTAACATGGAGCTCAATTCTTGCCATCTGGTAGTCTCAAAACACTCAACCAATATTTAACTCCACTTTTTGGGCTTAGTAGATTTGAACCTGAGGTTTGTACTTCAGCATCTTCAAAGCACAAGTAAAACCAGTTTCCATTTCAAAGTGGTGAATCATCCCTTTCTCAAGGCAGGAGGYAGCATCCTGCATTGGGTTGGTACCTTCTTCAAGCAGGACCATGTTGGGATACAGCTGCACCATTCATTCAGAGCTGAGCTGCTCTGCCGTGGAGCCAGAAGTACAGAAAACCTCCACCTGTTTCTTTTCCCACTGAATTTCAAACAAGATTAGAAGGGTGCGTTCAGATCAGAAAAGTGAATATTTTCTAGTAATTTGAATTGGAGCAATTTATGTAGTTTAAGGAAATATAGATATGGCAAAAATTGTGTGTGGTCCTGTACATTTCCATTTAATCTACGTAACTCGGTGGAGACTTCTAGAAGAARAGCTTTGCTTGGAATTTTTTCCACCTACTTCAGAAGTGTGTGTTTTCTTGGTTTGAATCAAGCTAAGAACCTGTTCAGATTTCTAGTTTTTTTGTGATAACAGTAGTTAACTCTTTTTTCTCCCTTGTTTTCCTTCTTGGTCATAGCCTAACCCAAAACATAATACTTTTATGCAGAAGAGAGAAGTAGCTTTACCATCTTCCTTCAGGGGTAATCCTATTGCCTCTTGATTTCTCTCTAATCTCAACTACTTGTTGATATCTCTCTGCTTTGTGTAGYATATGGGATATTGCAACTAATCAGCTTCCAGTTTCTGTGTGATGTTAAGAGTTCAAATATGATTGTTTATAACACATCCTAGGAAACAAAAATGGGGTATGTTTTGCTGCAGAAAGAAAAAGCCTCAAAAAAGGACACACCTAAATTTAGCAGTCTGTTAATTCCCTGGTGTTTGCTCTGTGTTATCTTTATGAGTGGCAATGCTGCAGTGAGGTGGTTACTGAATGTTTTTCAGTCTGTCTAGCATGGAGCTCCAGKCARAGAAATGGAACCTGAGGCTCCAGAYATGCAGCTTCATTTTTGTCTTGTGCTGCAACATTAAATAGCTCAAATTAGTCAGTTTTTAGTCCTTTAGGAGTTATCATTATAGTTCTTTGTTTCCTAGAAAAAAGTTTGTATCCATGTTTCAGATGTGGCATATACTGAGTTTTTGGGTAAAGGGGAGAAAAAARCCCTGAGAAAACTAAACCCCAAAGCCAACCATGGCAACATTGAGATTAGAAATAAGGCTTGTGGTATGAAGCCAGTTTCAAATAACATAAAGGTGGTACAGGAGGGGTTATTAGTATGTAATTACTATCATAATGTTTTATTTACAATGTCTAGTCTCCTTGAGCCTGAGCAGATTTGAAAATTCTTTCAGGCTCTCGTGATAAAATAAACTGATAGATCCAATATGATTTCTATTTACATATGTAAATCAAACCAAYATGTGTCTAAAGCACACATG
Source organism: Malurus melanocephalus (assembly GCF_030028575.1). Taxonomy (NCBI): domain Eukaryota; kingdom Metazoa; phylum Chordata; class Aves; order Passeriformes; family Maluridae; genus Malurus; species Malurus melanocephalus. The sequence continues at coordinate 50,077 of NW_026623410.1, read as the reverse complement.
GACTAACTTAATCTGACTTTCAGAGCTGGTTATGGGGAATGATATGGTACAGAGGTAAATGGAGATACATTTCCATCATTTTTTTTCTTAAAATCATCACTAATTATGATACATTTGAATCAACTCTTGATTAAGCTGTTTTCTGACAGCARTGTGAGACAGTACTTAGATCTGATATTCAGTTTTTGGCATTCTTATCACCTAGATTTCTTACTTGCCTAATTCTGCAGCAGATCATGTGAGGGTGTTAGGGTTTGAAACTGAAAAAAAGATTCACTCTGCCATTTTAATAGGTATTTATCTTAATTTCTGTTCTGGTTTTGATTTAGTGTTGTTGATATTTCGCACATGGGTGAGATAGGGTGTATTTCATATCTAATGTGGAGACATTGATGATTCCATTAGAAATGATGGTTACTTGATTTCCTGATAATGTTATATTTGAAGAATTTAGTCCATAATTTTTATTCTTGATTTTACTTTAGTATTTGAAAGCTAAATGCTGCTCCTGCAACTCATACTGGCAATTCAGTTTTACAGCTTTAGGGTTTCTCTTTTTGTCACGGAACTAATGGAGGCTTTTTYTTAAGTTCACAAAGGCAACCAAAATATAGGACCTGATCTTGTGATCAAGAAATCATATTTTTTTTTCTTTAGCTTCTGCTACTAATAGCATTTAGATCTTCAACCATAGTAAGAACTAGACATGGAATTCAGGTATTGGTCCCCAGAACTGGCACATGGCTTCTTATTAATGTTCAAAGGCTAAAAATCTGAGGCCATTTTGAACTCAGAACCCATCATGTATTTATTTCCCTCTCTAATTTGCAGAAAACTAGTTGTGAAAACAGCCCCAGGGACCTGATATTTTTCCATCCCATCTGCTCCAGCTGAACTACAGCTGCAAAAAAAAAAAAAATCTAAGTATTGTTTCTATAAACTGTTGAGTGTATTTTATAACACAATAATTCCCACAAAATCAGTAACTGCAGTTAATGACTGGTTTGTTAAGGCATTAACTGCACTCAGCTGGGAATGACCAATTTCTCAGGAATGGCTGTATAAGAACTAAGGCTAATTCAGTTACACTTTCAAATAATTATTTGGTTAATTAATGGTAGATTCTTGTGGAAATCCTATCAAAGAGCTCATGACCCCCACATTTAATATCCAATGAGTTCATTATGATTCATGTTTTATTGCCATAAATACCAGAAGAATCCATAATGACTAGGCCATTATTTTCCAGGGCTGCCCTTACTGCTTTAGGCCATTTGGCTATTCCACCTTCAGTCATAAAAGCTTGATGCTCAAAACTACCAACATTTGTAGGCCACAATTTTCTGGCACCCCACCAAAACTTTGGTGATTTTTATGAGCACTTTTGGCAGAAATCTGGTTTTTTCTTTTTTCTCTTGCTTTTTTTAGTTAGGGCAATAATTGATGCCTACTGTACCCAGTCATAAGGAATTCTTCCTTGCAATGTCTGCTTTTTCACGTGTGGCCTTTAGCAGTGGTCAAAAATAGCAGAAAAGGTATCACTTCCATGCTTTGGAAAGCTGTTTTCCAGCCAGGTGCTGGGCAGAGATTGAAATTTTTACAGCCAAGTCTTTATGCAATGCTTGACTCAGGGTTCGTTCATTAGCATTCAGATGAGTAGAAAATAATTAGGAAAAGTAAGCTTGGTACTGACATATTCATGTAATAGTCAACAGCTGCCAGTTGRTATTTTTGGAAGTGAAGTACCAATGTAAAAGGCTGACAATTGGCTTGGTAGGTTTTTCAGAGTCTGTCCCTTCTTATCCTTTTGTGTAACCTTCAGGGGATGCTTAGAGTTTAAAATGCTTTAACTCTTGTGTCTGTTCTCTTCCTAATCTTCAACAAACTGATTCTGCCTGGTTTCCAGTGAGCTTTCCAACAGGGTGTATCCTTCCCAACTGAGGTTGAGATGAGCTGTTGTGTTAAATCATGTTTTTAGAAACAGCCCACCTCTTCCTGATTTTCCTGGAATGTTKGATTTTTTGGATCAGGAGTCACTGCTGTTTTGCATGAGGACTGAAAAAGTCAAAAGGTTCTGCTTTTCTTTCACCAAAGGRCATCCATAGGGAAAGTAAAATGGTGAAACTTGCAGGCATCAGCCTGAAATTTCTTCCTTTCTGGGAAATTAAAGTGCATACGCCATTAAGTACTTAAAAGATGGGTTAGTTGCAGGCTGTWTTCTTTCAGCTTTAGTTCTGTAGTTTACTTTTATCATCAAGTTGGTAGAATTCAGTTGTTTTAYTMACAATTGAAATGTRCTTCCTKGCTGAGGCTGTACARGATKTGTCTGTGACTTGAATTCTTTAAACCCTTCTCTCTTTCCCCTATTGACAATAGGACAGAGGAATTCAGGGAAAATTGGTCAGATRACTGCACAGCAAGGAGGAATTTAAATTCAGTTCTTCTGTTTAAAACTCTAGCTATCTTTGCCTTTTGTGTGTCATGATATCTGCTTTATGGAACATACTTTTGGAGAATGATTAAGTGCCAGTCATTATAAACCACCTCTCAAAGAGTTCATTTGGATAAAATAAATTCATTTGAATTCCAGATATTCTTCACACTTTAGGTTGAGTATCTAGGTATTTTTGATTATTTTTGGTAGTTTTGAAACACAGGTAGTGTTGCCATTTAGCACCGACAGCCAAGGTGGTATTCTGTTATCAGAAGGGTTTTTGTGACAGGCTGGGCCTTTAAAAAAAAAGGAGTTAGAAAATCATGCAGAGTTTCTTCTGAAAAAAAAACTGAAGGCATTTGCTGCTRTATCAGTCTATTATGTTTGAAAATAAGCCACTAATACTGCCAAATACTAGGAAGCTGCTGATGCTTTATATTAGCAAAAAAATGAAACTTGCAAAATACAGAGGAAAAAAGAAAACCCTCAAAGGACAGAGGTTAAACAGTAAAATATAGCATCATTCTTGTTAATGGTCTGCAAGTTTATATGTGCTGAAGGTCTGGTCTAACTTCATTCCAGTTTTTCTTCTTATTGTTCTGGGAAGCTTTTCTCCCTTTTTTACAGGCTTACATTTTACTTCACATACTGTTTCCTGCAATATTTGGCCAAGTGTAATTTTAATCTGAGTCTTGTGTTTAGGTCTTAAATAGAAACATGGAGCAAAGTGTTAAGAGCAGTGTAAACATATTTAATTTTTTTTCCTTAGAACCATGAAATTTGAAGGAATAGTTTACTCTGTAATCTTTGGAATTTGTATAGAAGAAACCTTTAGCTGTATGTGTGGGAAGTTTTTTTCATGTAATTCTTGTTTTCACAATGTTATTACTAGTGAATAGKTAGGTAAGATGAGTCATAAAAAAAGCCCTAAAGATAAAAACTCCTTCATTTTGTTTGCTAGTACCTTCTGTGCTTTTATTTTCATAACTGTCAGAGTAGCTTTTAGATTTGGAYATTGTCTTTCCTCCAGCTGTTAAATGTATGGAAGATTGTGATACCAGTTATGTTTTTCCAAACAGTAAGAATCTAGAAGGATTTGAAAGGGCAGCTATGATTTTAGGTTTGACATGGCTGAGAATATTTCACTCACTTGTATGGCAACTGCCAGAGGGGTTTCATGGGGTTTCATTTGATAATTTAGTTTTGAAAAAGGCTTATTCTTGGGATAAAGGCATGATATCCTTGCTGCTTAAAGGAAATTCCAGCTCCCTGTGATGTATGCAGAAGGAAGATTTCACTGTGTTGATTGCTGTTTGAGGTCTTCATGCTCTGCCAAATTATTACACAGATTTGTTCTGACTTAGAAGTGGGAGGTGGGATATTGCTGATGAGTTGTGTAAGAACTGTGAATGAATTTTGAGTTGGTGACCTTATTACATCCTGATCTAGCTAATGTAAACATTCAGAGGAAGACTTTATCCCACATATAGCCAGTATCCTGCTCATGTAGGGCTAGAGGAAAACCTGAGAATTCTCAGTCTGGGTTTCAGCAGCGAGTCAGAACCAAATTCTTCTGTGTTATTCTTAAACATTTGTATGTTTGTGTAAGATGATTTTATAGAACCTTTCAGTTAAATACTTCACAGCCCACTCACATTAACTGCTCCAATTTTTTTTGAGAGTCTTTCTCTTTGGTAAGTATTAATATGAAAATACACTAATGTAGTTTTTGAAATATATGAACCACAAAAGGCACCTATGGATTAATACTGTCATTTAGTATAATAAAACAATCAGTATGTGATTTGTTTGAAAGGCAGTGGATTCCTTCTRTAATGCTTTATAGTGGTGGTTCTTATTTTTCTCTGTGGCATTGGTACATTGTTTATTATTTCACTTTGAAACAAGSATGTTATTTCAATAGAAATGTCCGCAGCTAAATCTCAGTTTATTAGCTGGAAACTGATGAGGGCTTTCTATGGATGACCAGTCCTTATTAAGCATTGCTTTCACAAAATGTAGTCCTTGCAGAGTGGGGTTAAGGAAGTGTTTTGAGGTGCTGGGAAGAAGAGGGAATATTTACCATTGCCCTTGTTTTCTCTTTGCATAATATGTGGTTCATTTGGCTAGGCCAGGCCAGGATCCTTTCATTAATGTGTCATTTCTGATTTAAATTTTCCTTTTAGCTAGGACTGTTCTGCTTTTTGTTTTCCTCTATTAAGTGCTCAACAACAGCTAAAAATATTTCTATTAATAATTTTTTTCTCCTCCTAGGAAATGAAAATAACAAAAAAGTAGCGATTTGCATTCTGTATCACATAAGCATGGACGACTGCTTTAAATCGATGTTTGCATACACAGACTGTATCCCTCAGGTATGTGATGAGCTGATAAAATSCATCTTCCTTTGTGCAGTCAGTCTCTCATGGCAGAGCTCGCACTGACACCCGCAGGTGGCAAAGGGAACAGCCACGGTGCTGCTCACAGTGAAGTGTCTCCTCATCAGGCAGGGACTGCCCTTCTTGGGTTTTCATGGTCCCCTGTGAAAGCAGAGATGGCTGATCTCTGTCAGTGCTGCTGACACTTGAGCTGCACCGATGAACTGCTGAAATTACAGGTGACCTGGTGGGTTCCTCCAGAAGATCAGGAATGCCTGAGAGAGATTAAAGCTTGTGCAGAGTGGGTCCTTAGGGAATGCGGTAGAAAGTATTTCCTTTACAGTTTTAGAAGGCATTCTTTCCTGATCCCATTGGGCATCAAAATTTCAGTGTCTCSAGTATTACAGGATATGAACTGGAAACCAGCCAAGGAGGGTTATGTTCCTACATGACAATTCTTTTTCCAACTGCAGGCATGTACAAGGGAGACTTGATGACTGTGGAAAGCTCTTCACTGGTCTTTCAGGCTGCATTTTTTTACGTAACTCATTGACTCAAGCACAGACCCAATATCATGAGTTTGGGGTTTTGTGTGAATATTTGTTTTTTTGTGTGCATGTGTTTTGTTGTTTCTGGTTGGTTTGGGGTTTTTTGTTTTTCTGAAGTACAGACTCCTCTCTTACTGATCTTTTTCTCAGCCTTGGTGACGCTGGACTTGAGAAAGCCTTTATTGACTAAGTGTAAAAGCTCTCTAGTAGCTTTTCAGAATTGCACCATGGTTTCTTCGTTCCTGCCAAATGTGTTTTTTACATCAAATACTTCCAGAATGGAAAGTTGTCATGGAAAGTTATCGGAATGTTTCTGGTCATAATCTCATGACAAAATTGGTGGAGTTTTTCCACATACAATATGATTTTGGATAATAGAGAGGGGCGAACTGGTGGAAATAACTAGTATATGTCACAAAGTGGTCTTGTAAACATCCTGCTGACTGTCTTTCCTACCACAAGAAGCAATTATTTAAGGCATTTGCATGATGTAAGGGGCCTGCTTTATTCTGATCAGTTACCAGCCAAACTCCAATTCCTACATGAGTGTCTCAGGACTTGCTTGTGATGTGCTTTCAGGGTGTCTTGGTATGACTCTTAGATCCCCARTGCTTATACAGCTGTATCCAAAGACTAGTGGAGCAGGAAACAARTCTGCTGCCTTCACTGGGCTTTAGTGAAGTAAACAACAAAATTGGAAAGTAACCTTGGCTACTTCTGCTATTGATGCTTCACAGATCGCGTCTGCCAACTGTTCAAAAAGAAGCTGAACAACCAGAGCTTAAATTTTACTAATGAGTGTTYGAGTGACCTAGGATGGTTATCAAGGAAGACAGGTAGCAGAAAGCATTAGGAAGAGGATAAGGCATCAGGAAAAGAAAATTACTGTTTTAAACAGGCTCACTGCTATCTAATTCTACCCAGGAAACCCAAAATCTCTTTTCAGTAGTGGTATATGTCCTTGTGTGGGTTTGTCTCTTTTTGAGGAAAGGTGTTCATCTAGACTGGCAAACAATAATGACTGTCTAGCTGTTGTACAAAGTGYTTGGAAAAATCAGCCCTCTGTTGTAATTCTGACTGTGTGAAGCAGTTGCCAAGGGCTCATGGCKCGTGCTGTCCTGGGTAAACATCCTTGTGGATTGCAGGAGTTAGTGGGTGCTACTCTAGTAACAGTTAAAAGTGAGTATTAACAGTTCATTCTTGTTTAGACCTCAGCAATGCGTGTTTTGTTTAAATAGGTGCAAATGCCATCCAGATGCTTATAAAAGCCTTTATTGGTAATAACCTGGCCAATCAAAGGGCATGATTAGGCAGTGATGTCATGGTGATATTTAATATTTTACCGCAGAGCGGTGTGCAAGGYTCTCCAAAGCTGCCCACATGTTTTCCACCACACTTGTCCTGTTTGGCCCCTCTTTGATCTCTAAGCTTCTTTTCAGCTTAATGCTGGTAAACGTCCTCTCTTGACAGCCCCCTTTGCTCCTGTCCGCCATTATCTGCTGAAGTTCAGAAACCAGAGCATCACTTCAAACAGCAGAGTTGGGGAGTAGCCGCTCAGGAGAGATTCCTGAGGCATGCAGTTCTGGCATAATCATTCAAAGATGTTGGAGCTGGGCTTGRGGAGGGGGTTGGACAGAGGTGTATGTGAACAGAGAGCTGTGGGGGTTGGCCTCTGGTCACTGGTAAATAAGTGAAGGCAGGTGCCAGAGAGTCTAGACACAGTGATTTCAGTCCTGGTCTGTGGTATCTGATACTCAATATGGGACTTGTCTGATTGAACACTACTGCCTCTTCATTGCACATGCTGCAGTCTTTTTACTGCCTTCCTGTTAAATCAGTAAAAGATGACAATGGACATAGTAAAAGCAGAACAAATTTAATTTTAATATTTCCTATTTGGCAGCAATTACTCTTCCTTTTGAAGTGGCACAAGAAGCAATCAAATTAAATGAAGACATAATGGGAAACATGGARCTCGCATGGAACTATTATTTTAGAATTTGAACGGCTTTAATTGAAACTGGATATATTTTTTCTTTTTATAGAGAAGTAGTTCAGTAATTAACAGGGTAATCCCATCTTGTTAAACATTTAATTTTGTATTGTGTAAGTAATGAGAATGTTTCCCTTCAAATTATTTGARGAGTTTTAAAAATCTGTTTTTAAAGGTTTTGTAACAGAAGAATTGCAGGGGGTGATTTTTGAATGCTCGTGTTCTACTTGTTAAGTGGCAGTTTTCTTCTCTGTTAATTCCCTCCTATGTGACTGTCAGGCTTAAGGATTTAATAAAGTTGAGATTTTATAAGTTCTTAAAACAACATAGAGAAATCTGATTCTACCTTTTTAAGAAAGGGAGGAAGAAATCAATGATAGCTTTTAAATGAGTGTGCCAAAGTCTCAGGAAAAGACATAAATAGCTATGTTGTAACATAATTTTTTTTTTATTTTGGGGTTTTTCTGGGTCCATTTGGAATGACAGCCTTCTATCTGGTAACAGGTAAACATACTGAATGGCTGGAGTAAAATACTCTGGWGGGAATTCCTATAATCCTATTGTTTCTATTTATTTTCTTTTCTTTAMATGGATTCTTCACCTACTTTCTCTAGCTTTTAATGCATTACAAACTTGTCTTTCCACCAGGGGGCAAGCACACAAATATGTAATGATTAATTAATCATTCAATTTTGTGACTAGTTATTTCTTTCTTCTTCTCCCAYCTGTTTCTGACACAAGCTGAGCTACAGTTTTTGTACCTTATGTGCTACTTATCTTGAGGTTTAGATGTTTCCTCTTCCCACAATCTTAGTCTTGTCATCACACTGGTTTGCATTATAATCTAAACATGTCTTATGAACTGAATGGGTTTTAAAAGCAAACAGGGCGATGTCCCACAGCCCTGAAGCTGTGCAACTTGTCTGTCAGGACTGGGAACAGAGGAAAAAGAAATGAGTTTATTTTAGTTATGTTCCTATATTCAAAATGCCATTTCAAAAACTGTTTCTATTGAACTAAATGAGCCCAGATAGCCAGGCTGTGATGTAATGGACAGTACAGGGCCAGGTGTATGAAATKATGGCAGTCCATAGGTTTAGGAATCACCTGGCAGTTCACTGACATTTGCTAAACATTTGGAAAAGACTTAGAGGTGATTGTCTACTTGCATTAATGTTRCCAGAAGAATAGGATTACTACTGAGAAGCCTTTGGGATGTGGCAGTGTTCAGCTCTAGCTGGAAGCTGCAAAGATGAAGAACAGTGCTGCAGAAACAGCTAAATTACCTGTCAATGGGGTAACCTCACAGCAAAACAGTAGTAGAATTATTTTGCAGTAAAGTATATGTTTAGAGTCATAATTTAATAAAACTACCAGGTATTAATCTGATTTTCTGTGGAACTAAATTGTGGGGTTTTTTTCCCTGTAATAAGTCCACCTAAGCTTTCAAAACAAATTTATCCATTCACAAATACTAAAAATCAGTAAAAACCAGTAAAAATTTCAGTGGTAGCAATAAAATGTAACTAAGCCAAGTTAATTTAAGGTCACGAGTGATTACCATTTTTGACACTTTATAAGTATTGTTATCCCTAAATAATGGTACTATGCATCTCGTGCTCCTGACCTTTTTAACTTTTACTGTTCCTGTAGAAAGGTTGAATATGAATTATTTTTAAGATAGTGCAGTTGATATCATAACACTCCTTTTCTAATGCTTTGGAAAGATTAATGACCAAAGTGTGCTTGTGTTTCTTGGCAGTTAATGAAGATGCTTTTTGAATGTCCTGATGAGCGAGTTGACCTGGAACTTATTTCTTTCTGTATTAACCTTGCTGCCAACAAAAGAAATGTACAGCTCATCTGTGAAGGTGAGTGGACTAAGGTTTTAATGGGATTTTTGAGATAATACCACTTAATCTATTTTCTTCTATTATGCTTACATATGTAAATTATGTATATTTGAGTTATTTATAAATGTATGTATRTTTTTAAAAAATAAAACACATCTGCTTGGGCAATGATTGCAAGCAAATGGCCACATCCTCCTCACATTTGCTCTTGGTGGCAGGAATGACACTTGAGGGAGATGTCCACACCTCACCTCACAGTTCTGAAAAAGAGGCTGATGACATTGCTGTGAGCAACTGTGGCTGCGTGGAGACACCAGAATTTTATTCTGCCTGATGCCTAAAATCCATCTTTGGTTAATCAGGGTTTCACCTGCCAGTATCAAATGAACAGCAGTGACATCTTTTAGTTCTATCTTTCAATTTTTTTTTTTTAATTGAGCTTCTCTTGGGTTCTAATATGGTTCTTCATGGTCTAGATAGGTTCTGCATTTCTTTCAGTAGCTCTGGATTCCTTTTAAGGTTTCATTATTTTTATACTAGCAGTTTTAAGTGAACACTATTACTCAGTAGCTCCAACTTTCACTTGTACTTAACATTTTCCCTATGAAGTAGTGCAGTCAGTTAGTAGACTTCAGAAAGCCCAATTGCAATCAAGAGATTCTGTGGCCTGAAATCCCATTTTAAAATTTCTGTGCATAGCTCTGTAGAAGCGGGGCAGGGAGATCCAATTTTATGTTAAACGTACAAGTGAAACTCAAACTAGTAGGGTGATCTTTTGGAAATGTAAGGATAACACTGGGATTTGCTCCATGCAGTCAGGTACTTCAAGTCTGTGTATGTTCCCATGTATTGATCTATGATAAATAAACTGTAAAAATTATAACAATGTATTTATTTCATGGAATGGGGAGAGAAATCTCTGTGCTTGGACCAACAGCTCTGCTGCATCTCTAACTGCATTAGATGCTAGGATTGTGGTTTGGATCTAGAACTTYCTTAGTTCTAGAAACTTGAAACTAGTTCTAGTTCTAGAAACTTTATTCTTTCTTGAATAAATAGCTAAGAGCAACTGAAGCATTTTGTTATTTGTCTGACTTAGTGTCCCACCAGGGTGTATGGCCATAGTAGCTATTTCAGAGAAGCTATAGAATTTATACAGAGCAGGTTTTTCTTTTCAATTTAAACATGAAGAAGAAATWTTTCCTGTCTAGATTCTTTATTTTTCCTTTTAAACTTTTAAAGGTTAGAGTATTTTGTGTGTGTGTGTGTGTGTGTTTGTGTGTGCATGTTGATTTTTGATCATTCAGTACTTTCCTCATTTCTTTATTTGGAGGATTTTCTAAGTGTTTGTTTCTTTTCAGGAAATGGTTTGAAAATGCTAATGAAGCGGGCTTTGAAGTTTAAGGACCCGTTGTTAATGAAGATGATCAGGAATATTTCACAACATGATGGGCCAACTAAAAGCCAGTTTATTGTAAGTAGTTTGTCTTACCTAATGTGATCTCTCTTYTTTTTCCTACTGGAATAGACTGGCTCTGGAGAGGTGCTGTGGCTTGTTTTGCAGGCTGTCCAGTTTAAGTTTTCTTGCCTGTCCTGGGGTGATTTATGTTTTGTTTTATAAGGTTATCTCAGCTTGTAGATCAGAGTTTGAATCCCCCACTATGGGGAAAACAGATTTTAAGCCTTATCCAGTAAGTTTCAAAGGAAACACACATACCCAAGCGAGCAAACAAAAAAGCCCCAGCTGCTGGGATGAACATCATGACAATTAAGTTACCCTAAATTTCAGCTTTAAGACCTAGARAGCAAAATCTGGTGCTTTTTCTTTTTTCCCCACTGTGACAAATGTGTTGTATTTGTGGGTATTTTAAATCCTTAGTATTTAAATATTAATCCTGTAAAGCCACCCTTTCAGAAGAAGGGAGGGAAACACAACATTCTAATCATGGAGATTTTAAATATATTCTTAAAATGTGGGTTGAATATCAAATAGTCTTGCTGCAGTATGAAATGAGTAAGTAAAATCCATTATTTCCCTCTTAATGTCTTCAGAAAGTCTTGTARTTATTTATTAAAATCTTTAGGTAAAGAACTCCATGACTGCCACTTATGCATGATGATATTTTCTATCTTCTTTTCCTTGTTATCTAATATCTTTTCCAAACTCTGTATTGTAGTAACTACTTGTGGAACATTTGAACAAATGATCCATGTCACTTGAAAATGAAAGGATGGAGAGGAAGAGTGCTGAAACTTTATGTTTTATTATTCATCAACTGGAACTGAAACTGCCTTGTTAGTTCTTACTTCAGGAGCGAAGTTGCCTTAGTTTTCTTTTGAGAACCAGCTTTAGTTTGGCTGAGTTGTAAATTCTTCAGATTATTAATTTGTAATGGTTGTTGCTGTATTTTCTTCAGGARTATGTTGGTGATTTAGCAGCTCAGGTATCAAATGATGAGGAAGAGGAATTTGTGATTGAATGCCTGGGCACACTTGCAAATTTGACCTTACCAGAGCTGGACTGGGAACTTGTGCTGAAGGAGTACAAACTGGTTCCATATCTCAAGGATAAGCTAAAACCAGGTGTGTAAAAGGTTTGTTTGGGCTTTCAAAGTAGAGTCTCTTGAAGAACCTTTAGAGTGCTCAGAGTAGAGTCTTTATAGTTTGTGATTGTTTAGGAAAATGTAACACTGAAGAATAGAATTGTATCTGCAGATAAATACACAACTCCCACTAGATTAAGAATTGCTGAGAGAGGTAATATTTCTGCATTCTGACTTAGCAGGTTCTGCCGAGGATGACCTCGTTTTGGAAGTGGTGATAATGATTGGGACCGTTTCCATGGATGACTCTTGTGCTGCTCTGCTRGCTAAATCTGGAATCATCCCTGCACTCATTGAGCTTCTAAAYGGTACCATTGCCATGTTTGACTTGACCTGTGCAAAGCAAGAGCTGTATTTGATATTCCTGTTTCCTTGCAAGGCAGGGGCAGGTGTTTGTGTAAGGAAGGAGGAGCAGTTACTCYRTTATTGATAGATCYTGATTGGTRGTCTAATAGATTTTGGTTTTYCCACATCTTCRCAACTYTTTAAGCATCAAAAGYTTCCATTGTGAGATTTGAAATTGTRKATTTTTTCTCCTTGCAGCTCAGCAGGAAGATGATGAGTTTGTCTGCCAGATCATCTATGTCTTTTATCAGATGGTGTTCCACCAAGCCACCAGAGATGTCATCATTAAGGAAACACGTATCTTTTTAAAGATTAAACATCTAGAATTGCAGCACTTAATTTGCCATTGCTGGTGTTTGATTTATATTTCTCTTGCAGTAACCTCATGATCTCAGAGGTTTCTTTATAAATATTTATTTCAGCTGAAGAAAAAACCCTAAGCATGCCTAAGCATGTAAAGGGACTGTWAGATTAATAGTAAAGATTAAAAGTTAGTTTGCTTTGAAGCAGGGAGGGGAGTAGGAGAGGGATCACTGTACCAGATGACTCGTTAGTTTGTATCCAGTCTGATTTAATGTATGAATTTGTTTTGCAAATCATAATATATTTCACAGTTCATAGTAGAACTTRGGTAGACCATAGGCAAACTTTGCATTGCACCATTAATATGTTGCACAGTCTGAAGTTTTGTGGGCCTTAACAATGTTAAATTTTATTGAAGCATTCAGGATGGGTTGAATGGAGCCCTAGTAGGGATAATAAGTTGGTGGTTACATTGTTAACAATACAGGGAATACTTCCTAATGTGCTTTTTTGCCTTGAAGCTCTGTGGAATATSTGAGAAACCATTTGGGTTGTTCTTTGTCTCCTGTTTAGACTCCTAGGCTGCTAGCTTAAAAAAATAAAAAAAGTTGTATCTCTTTCTAATTCTGAAACAATAAAGCACCGACACTTGAGCAATGCTTTCTCACTACATGAGATGAAAAATTCCTGCCTCTGCTTCTTMGTGAAATTTGCAGTTTGAAGAACCCAGGGTCGTGAAGGAGGAAAAGAAAAATGTTTTTCTCCTTAACAGTTTCTTTGCAGAAGCTCCAGCATATCTTATAGACCTGATGCATGATAAAAATGCTGAGATCCGCAAGGTTTGTGATAACACTCTGGATATCATAGCGGTAGGTCTGATTTTCTTTATCCTTCTAGAACCTCTTTACACAAGAGAATTCTAAAATAACTAAATATATTGCAAACTGAGAATATTTTTCTTGYGTAGCTTCCTAATCATATGGATAAAAGGTGAATTTTCACGGCACAATGACAATCATTGGGCTGTGCATCAAAATTTCAAAAAGTGTGTATGTACTTTGAAAATTCATGCTAGTTAATCTACACTCAAAAAGAGTGCTTTTAAGCTTAAATAAATTAATCACATTACATAAGTGTGCCAAGCTTTCATTATTTCTCAGTTCTCCAAACAAATGGCTCTTGTTACCCAGCAGCTTTTATTCATTGTAGCTTCTCTACATTGCCTGATGCCAGTATTTGTTTCAAAAAGAAAATGTGGCAGCGATCCTGGTGCTGGCTGTTCCCTGCTGGGGGAACAGGCACTATAATATTGGCTTCACCACTTGGAGAGATTTCCTTTAGCTGCATAACTTAGTTTGTCCAGCTATCTATGGATCACAGTAAACTTTTGGGAGAGTTGTATTAAAATGCTGAATTGGAGAAAAAGAATACTAAATTATCAAGTGCTGTTGAGGATTGTACTGACTGTACATCCTTTTGGATATAGAGTAGCTCTCATKAAATTAAATCTTATAGCCAAAAAGAGCTTAACTGAGTCAGGAGAAGCAGTGCCTTTGTCTACCTTACTTCTTTTTCAATCACCTACACAGTTTCTTTTTCAGTTGAATTATGTGTATTGCAGCTTGTTGTCTGAAAAGTTTAATATAGTRTAAGACCTAACTTACACTGCCTTTTTCTGTTCTATTCATTAATGTCTTCTAATCTAATAATCCCCTTAAAATGGTAAAATGACATAACATTTTCTGTACTGGAATTCTTTTTATCTGTCTCTCTCTTTTCTTCATGGAGGTATGAAATAAAAACTGYGTTCCAGTGGCAGAGTTCCTGTTGATATTCATTAAGGGGGAGAYTTAAATTTAGCTGAATTTGCATTTAGTATTTAATTATGATGGGCATAGTGTTCAGCTTTACATGATCAGCTGTTTGCAGGGACATCTCCAGTGGAAGTAGTAGAAGGATTTTTTTAGCTTCTGGATGAGACTGGACAATCTGAGTGCATCCAACACTTGTYTTACCTTGGGGCCAGTGCCATCTCCAAGTGACTCCCACGTTGATTTGTTCATATGGGGTAGCTTTACAGTGAGGTGCACAGTAATCTTTTGTTAGGGAAAAATATGTGGTAAAATTATTAAAGGAAAATTTATAGACTCTAGAKGAATAAACATACAAAAATGCAGCTTCATATTCAATATTAACATCTGAGTAAAATGTACTTGGCTTTTTTTCCTTTCCTAAGAACACATTATGTTAGGCATGAGCCAATGAGTAGTGCTGTGATAATGGATGGGAAAGGCTTAACTTGCAAAAAGGACCAGCCAGGACTTTCAGGGCCTTGAGGAAGAATAAAAGGAAGAAATTATGTGATACTGTGGTTATTGAGGGTGGAGGAGAAGACACCAAGCACATGCTGAGAGCAGCTTGCACAGTGGTAAATTATTCTTTTCTTTGCTTGTGGAGCAGTGCCACTCTTAGAATGGTGTTAGCTGGTGWGTTAGGAGAGCTCCTTTTGCAAGGCCTTATTATCTGGGTGTTGGGGCTGTAAGTTGCATAAACACCATGACCCTGATGGGAACAGGAAGCATAATGTGCTCTCTTTTTAGGAAGACAAAGAAAACCACTAATTGATTGCTTTCTCATTCATTTTGTAATCTGGTTGCACTTGTGTCTCTCAGTACAAAGAAATCATTGACAAAAAAAGACAACATACTCTAGATGGTGGTGGGAGAAAATACAAGATGGTAAGTTATCAGAAGCTCAGATCTTGATRGGTGTTTTCCCATTCAGCTCAGAGGAATGTTAAAGCAGGCTGTAAACACAGAGGTGTTTGGTTGTGTGGCAGTTTTACACAACCAGTGCCTGSTGAGGTGTCTGAACAGACACTGTTTCTAGGACTAGTGGACCTTCTTATCTGTGCTAAATCCGCAACATGCAAAACTTCACTTTTCATTCTTCTCATTGCATACATGCTGACAGGATTAGGTCTTCTGATGGAAATCAGAAAATAAATGTCAGGGAATAGATTTGAAAATAATTTCTTCTCAGAGAGACAAATGCTTCTTTCACTYATCAATGAGCTGTATATACTGTGATTGAAATAGCACTGGAGAAAATCAGATGCCTTATAAGCCTTAGGGGAGAAATGCTTTCTGTAGTAAAGTAATTGTCACAGAAATTATGGAAACGTTACACTAGTGATGATTTGTTTAATATAGCTTGGCTGGACTCTGCCATTGATGAACTGAAACAGATGTGCTGCTTTAGCACAGTATATACTGGACAGTCTCAGCTTTGCACTGGGAGAAGCAAGATATCCATTTTGTCAAAAAAAGTCTGAGTTGATGATTTAGGAATGCTTCGGTCTTAGTTATGTGCTAAGTTTTGGCACCAAGCAGCTAGTTCAGTGTACGTGTACCTCTAAAGTGGGACAGCTCTCAGGGCTTAGCTGAARGCCTGGAATCAGCAGCTAGTAAAGGAGTCTCAAGCAAATTAATTTCCCTTTTCCCCTGCTTCAGAAGCTGGGACAACTTCAACTCCCAGCTTGTGGAAGGAGATGTCAGCTTACTTGAGGTGGTTTTATTCTGTTCATGTTGGGCAACAGTATCAAGAGTCAAGGGGGCTGCTAATCTCTCAGGTCTCTTTTCTTCTGCTTCTAGCTCAGTTCTATTGCAGTCAAAATATTTTCCTCATTTATTCAAAGAATGTTTAATTAACCATCATCAGATCATTGGACTCTGTGGTCTGACCCTTTCCCATTCCCTCCTATTTTCCTATTCAGTGTCTTTACAGCTTTGAATCCAGAGCTGCTGGATCATCTTGTTTCTCTTGTGATCAAGAATGAATGACAATACTTCCTGCAGAAGTAAAACATGTTGTATATAGCTACAGCATTGTCCTTGGGATTTAGGAAGGGCCTCATGCCTAAGGTGTTCTTTCCAGTTCTTTGCTCTGGCTATTTGTAATGAAAGGCAAATAATGTTTGCCTTTTATGGAAATCATTGTTAATGAGCAGCTTGCATCTTTCCTTGTTAGCTAAGCTCCCTGATAGAAATCCTCCATATTGGCAATGCTGGAATTTCACATAAGAAGCAGGAATGTGCTGTGAATCCTCAGTGCTCTGGGATTTGGGGCCAGCTGTGTGAGATGTTGGCCAGCWCTGTTGGAGTCAAGGAAGAGCAGACCACAGGGATTTGGTGTGGGCTTTATTTGAATAGGCAGCATACTYTGAAAATAGATAACCTTTGACTCCAGCTTGGTGTCATCTTTCCATGAAGAGTGTTGTAGACACTCCAGGAAAAAAAGGTTCTCCCATCACTTGACAAGACCCCCTTTCTGTGGGGCATCTGGTTCCCCTGTTATCCTGCAGCAAACATGAAAACAGAGGGGTGGGCAGAAGGGCAGTGATGGAGTGGGGCTGCAGCTGAACTGCTGACATGTTTTCTCTGTTCAACTTCATTGTTAAATTATCTGTATTGTTAGAGTCTGCTTTGGTGCTGGTGGCCTGCAACAGAGTAACCACAGGCAGCATGGATAGGACAAGAGTGTCCCGCGTGGTTTTATCTTCACGTAAAACCTGTCTTGGACAGAATCCCTTTCAGCATTGATGCCTGCTCTCTGGAYTTGTAGGACTAGGCAGGTGAGGCAAACCACTGATCTGTGTTTGCTTACATGACAGGTTGCCTGTGAGATACCTTACATTCCATACCTTTTCTTCCAAAGGGGAAGAAAAAAGAGTTTAAAAAGTTTATCTTTTTATTATAGGAACTTCAGGGGTGCCCTACATTTTATGTAGCTACCTAAAGTTAAAGGGCATATATGGTTACTCTTTTTTTTTTTTTTGCCTTGCCATTAGTTTCAACTCACAAATTTCTATGAGCTTCCTGTCAAAATATATTTAGTGATGGAGCTGATTGTAAAGAAGTGACTCTGAGTTGCACAGGTGTAAGTGGTAGAAGGATTTTTTTTCCTGGCCTGTGAAGCAATTGCCTTCCAGTGGTACTCWGCCTAAGGTAGGTGTGGGAGACACCTGCAGAAGGTGATCCCTAACATCTGTTTCTCTCCTTGGTTTATGGAGGCATGTAGTTAAAATCACATGCCTAACTTTTGGATAGCTAGACAAGATAAATCTTTCCTTTCTTAATAAATGGTTAATTTAATCTTTCATGTAAACAGTGTTTCTTTCAGGGTAGTTAAATAATGAAGAATGTAACATATCACCAAGCAGAGCCTTGAACATAATGAGCATTTTACTTATTGTATAGCAGTTTCAGTTGGGTATGAGGAATCACATCAAATGAACCCTATTACAGACCCAATTAAAGGGCAACCACATTAAAGTGCAAAGGAAAATCTGTTTTTCATCAGCTGTGAGAGAACACAAAGCAGATCTGTGTAGCTCTATGTTATCCTATAGTGTGTTAATCAGATACAAGGTGTGACGGAAGCCAGTGACAAAGGGGACCCTGATAGGGAACAGACACACATTGATAATAGGCCAGTTAACGCTTCATAATATTTCAATGGTTCAGTAGTAAACAAAGTTGGAAGTAGAACTTCAAAAAGGATGGCACATTCCTCCCGGAGTCGAGCCATACATCTTCTATGACACTTCTGGATTTATGGAAACCGAATGTTAAAAACAGTGATGTCAGGGAGCTCCAAAGAGAATAAAATCAGCTTTCAGAATTCTTCCTTTTAAGTTTCTGACCAWGACTGCAGTGTTTGAAGGGGGTGGTGTTGGAGAATAGGCACATTCTGTTCACCTTCTTATTTTCCCATACAGTGCTTTTCCAGTAGCCTAACTTTTAAAAGGAATGGAGGACTCAAAGCTGTGGCTGCATCTCCATGGTTTTTAGTTTTCTGGTTTCATTTTTACAGGAATTTCTTTGTAAAGAAAGAGTGCTTYATGTGTTTAAAAACCAAAATGCAATCCAAACAAAATAGAAAACCAAGCCCTGCAAAATAACAATAAAAAATATTTCAATAGCTCAAAATATAATTATTGKAAGACTTACTGTGTTTTAGGGAATTGTTTTGCTCTAAACATCTTTAATTTGGTTTCTTTGTRCCTTTTGGCTGTAGTCCTGCATTTACAGCTTTTTTTCCATTCTAATGTTATTCCATTAATCATTTACCCAGTRTTGATTCTGCATATTTCTGTGGAAGAACTACAGACCTATTCCTGATCTAGCAGTACTTTCATGAATTTTCTTTCTGCTGAGGTTGTGCAAGTCATTCCAGATTATTGCAGGTCGTCCTTTTCTGTGATTGCTGCCAGAATGAAACTCTTGGCAAAACTGATCATTGACCTGATTCTGGTGCAGTCACTTCTTTGTAACATTTGTACCTTGCATTTTTCACTGTGAATGAGCAACAAGAACAAAGTTGCCAATTACTGGAATTGGCRATTTATCCAATTACTGGATAAATTGTGTTTTTTAAGTAATGTGCCATTTGATTGTTAATCCCATTTTCCATAATTTAAATGAATGAGGAAAAATACCTGGGAGTCTTAAGCCTCTTAATGTAGAATAGAAAATTAGAATGTATAGGAATATTCTGTCTTGCTGTCRTCATCTAAAGGGAAAATCAGTTAGAATTTCAGAAATGTTAACTGATTTTTCTAAGAAGGATRTAAGAAGTTGATGTCTGTCTCTGACAGACATTCAGCATGTTCAGAAATGGCATGGAATGGAACTGTGATGTTGGGCAAGCAGGATACATGTAGGGTTGTAACTGTGAGAATATTCAAAGTGCATTTATTGTAAATGTGAATGAGGTGATTTAGCCAATGGCCTCTTGACTTTTGAGAACTTTTAAACGTAAACAAGTTAATGTAAAAGGRATTCAGCTTTCACATAGGTTAGTCTAACTTGTTTGTTAAATTTATTTTCCCTCACTTCTTTGCCATCATGATTTTTGGGAATAGTTTTCTTAAAATTGCAGTATGATTTCTGGCAGTTGCAAGATGTTTCTCTAAAGCTTGTCGGTAATTCACAACTGCTGGAGRCTGACATAATAGCAAACCCAGGGTTTCACTCTGGCAGATGCAGCAAAGGAGTTTTTTTCCAAGATGCTGGTCAGATGTCATCATTGAAAGTCATGCCTTGTCTATTTTTTATGGGTCATCTTAAAAATGTCAGTGATGAGCTTTCTTTTTCCAGGGACATTCTTGTTTGTTCTGGTCCTTCTAGCCTTTCCTTTTAATCCAGTGTGGAAATGGGGGGTAAAAATTAAGAGGCAGAAATGGCCTGATGTTTTTTTTTTTGCCAAACAGTGTGAGGCGTAAGTGTATGTTTGCTGGGTTTTGGTGGTTGGGTGGTTTGTTTTGTCTTGTCTTTTCTTCCTCCCAAAGGGTGCTCTAAATATTGACACAAAGTGGAATTTTGTTTGAGGCCCCAAGGCAGTGAGAATATCTATGGATCCCACAGGTGATACCTGCTCTGGGTATGGAAGTTATGCAGGTTTTGAACAGGACCTCTGAATAGGAGTGCCAGGATTGTGTGGAGTGGAATTAGCAAGGTCTAGGAATTAGTGTTGGTCAGAGGTGGAACTGGAGAAATCGAGAATAATGGAATCTTGKATGTTCTTGATACTTGTTGGTGATGTCAGAGTAACTTCTGCCACACTGGCAGGGCCAGCTGGTTTTTGTGTTACCTACCAGTGAAAAGATGGAAAAGGCACAGGGTAGAGAGTGTTACCTGTGTAACACATGATAGCAGTGAAGGCAAGGTTGGTTGAATATTAAGTCTGTTTAAAACTTCGTGTTCAGACTATATCTGAAGTTTACCTGAGCTGTTAAGCCAGCTTAGTCTGCCTTCTCTGCTGTTTTATGACCTGTGGGTGTAGACAGATCTACTTTGGCCTGTCTAACAGGAGCAACTGAAGAAATTACCATTTCCACAACCAAGGCATWGTCACTAATTGTGTGTTGTCTTCCTGTTCAGGGCTAAGTAAAACAGATTTTTAAAGCCTTAGACTACTCCAGCTTAGATCTCTTAAGAAAAGTCTGTCTAGATCATGTGTTAACCACTATGAGAGTTAAGAAATTATTTTCAATTTTTCTCTCCTTTGTAGTTAGGTTAGAAGACAGTGGAGTGTGATTTGTTTCATGAGGATATTTCTTCCCACAAGAAGAAACATTCTGGTTAGGGATGTTGTTCACAATACTTTGGTTTAAAAAAGCTCTAAATATGGTGCATTATTTGTGATTCTTCCCAAATTGATACCCTCTGCAGATTTCATGTGTTGATGAGCTTCCTAGAGATAGCTGTGCTCCATCTTCCCAGTAGGACTGAGGAACTGAGTTCTCTCAGTGGTAATCACCAGCCCACAAAGTTTGCTCTGTTTAGAAGATCCTTCTCTGCAMAGCTGATTTCAGTGACCATAGGCTATGTCACATCATGCTGATGTTCATTTATACTGAATATCACATCACTTGAGTACAATTAGGCTGCAATCCAGATTGAAACTTCATGCCTACATGTTTTCCCATAGTGRCTGGACCCTATATCCTGTTTTGCATGTTTTTTTGGAGAAGTTACTCTCAAGAGTTTAGTTGTGTACCATTTTTGTGGTTRTTCAATATTATACATAGAATTTGACATGAAGTTGGAAATGAAATTCTTACTGTAGCTTATGAAATAAAATAAACTTACTGGTTTTATCACAACATTTTTAAAATTTATCACAGCCTTTTTAAGTTACTAATATTTACTTTTTAGTAAATCATTGTCCTGGTGAATGCTCATCTAATGAAGATGTGCAGGGTATTTTGTCAGTGTTAATAATTAATTACTAAAAATCCCCTGAAGATTGGCAGTAATTGAGTCTTCTTAATTAAACCAAATGAGGACACTGATGATGGAACTGTTCTGTTCAAAGCAGRAGTTTTTTCTGGATGGTGTAAAGTTACAAACCATGAAGGGAAGATTGACTGCAGTTTTACAAACCAGAATATTGCCCCATGCTTGCAAAATCTCTTCTTTGCTCACAGAATGTGCAACTGAATAGAGTATTTAAGTCACTGGACCCTGAACTTGCATATTTTTCTGATATTGGATTCCCCTGCCATTTCCTGTTACACCTGGCCTTGTCATGCTAAAATTCCCTGTGATTGTTTTTAACAGGAATATGATGAGGAATGGGCTAAAAAAATCCAGACGGAGAAATTTCGATGGCACAACTCCCAGTGGCTGGAGATGGTGGAGAGTCGGCAGATGGATGACAGTGAGCAGTACCTGTATGGTGATGATCCCATTGAGCCCTACATCCATGAAGGGGATATTCTGGAAAGACCTGACCTCTACTATAATGCAGGTAAGGCRGCACATGTCAGTGTTTAGAACTGGGATTGCCACCTCTGCATTTGGAGTGGGAGCTTGACCTGGGCCTGGCTCAAATCAGCACAACAGTTCCCTTATTGTGTTATTGGGAGCAGCACTGATGCCAGCCAGAAATGGGCTTGGTCTTATTAGAATGTTAATGATGGATTAAGTACTGTATATCCATGATTTTAGGAAACGTTCCAGGTCTGCAGAAATGTGAGTAGACCTGTCTCAGAGATCTAATGGACCATTGACTCCGGTAAAGGTGGCACAGCCTTGTTCTTCCTGCTTGTTTCTTGTGTCCATAGCTTGTTTACTCTGCAAACACAAACCTCCTCTCATCCCTGTTGAATTCACAGCTGTGGGATTTATGCTGAATTTTGTTATGCTTTGTRTGTTAGTTGTGTCATGGAATTTTTATTGCAGATACTGATGAAAGACTTCAGTTGASCCATGTCAAACTTTCAGATTCTTTAGCAGAGGCCATCATTCCGTGACTTCAAACAAATGTATCCTCATGATTTTTGCTGTTGTGTATCTAGGATTTAGGGAAATGTGTGAATCTGTTTTGTAAAAGCTGATTTATCTACTCCAATGTTGCCAGCTGTTTCAGAGAAGGTTGAAAAACACTTTGCAGGAGGCAATCATGAAATAATTTGCCCAGGGCATAAATGTCTTCATAACTTTTCATAACTAGGAGTTGGCTTACCCTCTCAAACTTGTGGCTTTAGATCCTTTTCAAACTCCTGGAWAACTGAGTGCATGGATTTTGTTTTTTTAATTGCTGGGTTTGAGACTGTGTTTTTCATTTTCCACATAAGTGTCCAGTCCTCTGCCATGAAGCATGAGTCACAAAACTCTGTTTTGTGGATGAATTTGCAGGAAGAGTAATTAGAAAAACAAAACCACTAAACCCCATAATCTTCACTCATAGTTGCTGCAAGAAAATGATTGTGCAAGATCTCAGTAGCATTTCAAACACTTTCTCAAAGGATATCAGAACAAAAGGCTTCTTTTTCTTCTACTTTTGACTGCATATTGCCTCTTGCCTCTTTAGTGTCATACTTTTTTCCCTTTTGGATCCTATAGCTGTATCTTACTCTACTATACAACAGGATTGGCAGTGGGAGCCAAGTATTGTACCTTATGAGGGCTTTTCATCATCTCCTTTGGGCTTCCTAAGGTGAAGATGTGCCTGCTGTAAGTCTCCCTTTRCAGGTCTCAATTGCTTATTTCGTAGGGACAGTTCTGTTCCCAAAAGCTATAGGTGGAGTGACACCAGCAACACTGAATTTCCTGGCTTTTACTCATGTATGTTACAGGTTTAATGTTACTTGAACCAAGAGTTTTTTGTGTTGGAATTGATATTTGACTGGGAGTAAGAGGTAAGAATTCTAGTGATATGTTCTGCAGATGTTTGACATGTSCTTTTGTTTTTAAAGGTAGCCCTTTCTAAGGAGTGATTATATTCAAAAAGCAGATTCACTTCTCAGGTTCATTGCAACAAGTGTCAGTAATTGTGTGCTTCTGCACTTTGCTAGACTTCAACTTCTGGCATGCAGCATCTCAAAAGGGACATTATATCCCTTTGAAAGGGTTCATGTACCAATTGGAGCAGGGATTTGGGTTTCTGAAGGACAGATCATTGCTTGGTAAAAAAAGAAACAAAACAGCAAAAATACGTTGATGGCTGACACTTAGTACAAGTCCCACCTTTACCATAATGGTACTTGAGCTCACTGATGGCAAAATGAGTTCTTTATTTCATGACAGACCAATCTCTCTCTTGCACAGTAATTTAAACCTACATGAAAAATGTGGCAGAATCTCTGAAGTTGCCTTCCTGAGCTCAGTGTCTCTCTTGCTCTGAAAGTACATAACCTAATTTATGTTGAAATGTACATAACAACAGATGTCCTTTAACTGTGTAATCACATTTTATGCAGCTGATGCTATCCATGTGCTTTCATTTTCCTCTAAATTCATGTGAGCCATAACTCTGAGTGTTATGGTTTGACTGTTAACACTCTTGATTGAAGACACTTTAAGTAGTGGTAGCTCTAGCCTCAGAGTTAAAATGTAGTGCTTGCTTTATTAATATAAAGACAGATGTTATTTTTAAATTTCTCTGCTCTCAAAGAAATTTTAATCAAGCCTGACTATTTAAAATGCAAGGTCGCTTAAACGGATTGGTTTTGATCTGAAGTGCTGCAGGTATAAAAGTCATAATGTTCCTCATTTCAGTTCAGTGGAGCATGCAGTCTAGGTGATGAGATAAGAAAATCTGGCACAAGTGTTAATAAAGGCCATTTCAACTTCCCTTTCACCTCTTTGGCCATTTTCTATTTGTATGATATCACAGGGCACTCGTGTCCCGCTGACCATGCTGAGACAGGAATATTGATCCCTGCCAGATCACTTGCTTGTCAAGTCATACTCCTTCACATACTGTACACACATGTCCACAATTAGAGCACAGCCATGTACAGCAATCTGATGCTGCTAAAATGTGGTCTGATCATGGCTGGCATTTTTCATTTGCAGTCTGCTGCCTTGGATTCAGTCACTTTCCCATGAGGTATTATCT
Source organism: Malurus melanocephalus (assembly GCF_030028575.1). NCBI lineage: Eukaryota > Metazoa > Chordata > Aves > Passeriformes > Maluridae > Malurus > Malurus melanocephalus. The sequence goes on along the minus strand of NW_026623410.1, from coordinate 25,710 downwards.
TCTAAATGAATCTCTGTAGCACCTCATCAAATGTCTGTTAGAAATCTAGATGTGTCAATTCTATTCCTTTTATCACTTGTCACTATATTATCTTCAAAAAACATCAGGTAAATTCATAAAGCACGGGGAGATTTGTTTGAATGCCAGAGTCTTCATCTCTAAGCCCTTGTGTCTGTRAGTAACTTTCCACCGCTTCCTGCRAAGGCAGTTTTAGTAGTTTTGAAACCACAGAGGTTAAGCTAAGTGGCCTGTGACTCCCTGGATCTTATCTTTCTTTCTTYAAAGTGGAATGGCATTTGTAACTTCCTAGTCATTAAGAATCTCTTTCTTCCCTCTCTTAAACTCTTAACGTAGCAGTCTGAATGTACCTGTTTCTGCCCTGGTTTTATGGGGATGCTTTCTGCACTTCAGGYCTGGAATCGTTTTCATACAGTAATGGAGACAAACTGATGTAGGGTCTGTTTTAATGAAATAACTTGTTTTATCTGATTAGAGCCTAATATTAATTACCAAGTGAGAATGTGCCGTTAATATTAAAAAGAAATGTGTTTTGTGAATGGGAACAACAAAGAGTTAARCTGGGCTCTCGTTCAGCTGGGGTCAGTTCAGTGACTTTACTTCAAAGACACTCTCTGGATTTACATTGATGTAACAGAAGGAAGATGTTAGCTCCTGATTTTCTTTTCCTCATAAAGCAAGCACAGACTGTGAAGTTTTTGAGGAATACTTCTGGCTTTACAAATATCTGCATCTTCATATGCCGGTGTTGTAATGTAAAGGAAGCACAAAAAAACTGTAACCTGTGTTCTTRAGARGATATCACATGAAAAGCCTGCCCTTGTAGGAAAGASCTCTGAGACTTTAAAAGATGGGCAAGATAAAAGAAATAGGTTTGAGGTCACTTTCTTGTTTCTCTTAACAAGTTTGAAGAGATACAGTGGTGCAAAGTAGAGTCTGAACAATTATTAAGACCTTTGCTGCTATTTTTCATTTTTATTTTTATGCTGCTGGCCCAGATTAATGTTTTACCTTTTTCATTACTTGTTCTCTGGGCTTACTTTGATGATGGGAAAGACAAGATTTGTCTTGAAATAACTTTTATAGGCTTAAGGAAGATGGGCTAAGAGGATATTTCTTAGGAACAGGATTTTTCAGGGCAATGAGCTGAGCTCCTTGGAATCCCAGTAAGGATTTTTGGTACTTGAAGTTACTGGGTTTCAGTGTTGTTGATTTTTGTTTCTCACAGAAACACTGTAAGTGGAMTTGCTAAGACAAACCAGGGCAGGTTGCTTTGCCCACTTGCCCTCAAGTCTGTCTCCTTTACAGGTCACTGTGTCTTGTTTTTCCAGATGGGCTGATAGCCCCGGATGGAGCAGTAAGTCCAGACATCTTCAGGGATTACCAGCTTCAGAATGGAGACCTGGTCGGGCAGCACCCCTTCTCTGGCACGTAAGTTGCTCTCAGTGAAGAATTCTTATAATCCAACAGTGGCTCTTCAAGTTTCTTTACAGGGTTTCCTTTGTAGTCCTCAATAATTTTTGCGTCCATGATTTAGACTGACAAAGCAGTTCTAGTCTGTTGTATGAATTGATGTTTATTTTAACATACTAACATATGTGTTAATTCATCATAGCTTTCCAAAAGCTGTAGACTAGAACAGTAACACCAGAACACACAACTACCTACCAGTTATGACAACTACTCAAATACTCTTCAGACACTGGGAAACATTTAAGGAGAGGCTTGAGATGCTGATAACACAGATGTTTGTTTCCAATTTCTTAAATTTAGAAGAAGTCTTTCASCTGCCAAAGCTGTTTCTGTGAGTTTGGAGTTTTTTGGTGTTTTTCCCTTAACCTAAGTCTTTCCAAGGTATTCTCAGTTAGGTTTCTGAGGGCACTTTGAAAATGGACTATATTAGCAAAAGACATCAGCTTGACTTCTGGGGATGTTTGTCTGAATTTCCCCTCTGGTCAATGACCTCTCCTTCTCAGTGTTGGCAAGCTGTTTAAGTTAGAATTTCTGAATAAACTTCTCCCTCGAGTTTCAAATACAAAAGACTCATTTCTAAGAAAGAAATCTCCATAGATGTTGTAGCATTTATGAAGTGCCTTTTACAAAGTATGAATTCTGTGCACTCATTAGCAGGAAATGTTTCAAATGATAGTCAGGGTACAGCATTCACTTTAACTGGGCTATCTGGATATGCATAGCCCTGGGGCTGAAGATGTTTCTTTCCAAAGGTAGACTGTTATTTTCACTACCAAGAACTATTTGTAAAATGTAAGTTATTCACAATATGTACAGCTGAAGCAAAAAAGGTTTTTCTGCTTTATTTTGGCTTCTTGTAATTGTTCAAGGGCAGTGGACAGTTAACTTTTGTTGGTTTATTCTATCTGTGATGCACCAAAAAGCTGTACAAGTAAAAGGGTGGAATGGTGGTAACATTTTAAAGGACAAATTAAAATAACTAACATTCTTAGGAAAAACAAAAAGACTTGAGATGTATCTCTAGAAAAAAAAGTAAGTATTTATACTCAGTAAGCATCAAGTTCAGACTATTGTTAGTCTATGTTTGGGAGGGGGATGCTGGTGCTGATCACTTCCAAATGTGCAACCTTTGTTGCAGAGCTTGCAGGTAGGACAGAAACAGAGGGAAGTGTGAGTTTTGTGCTGCTCTTGGGGTCTTAGTGACCCACCATTTTTAACTTCAGAACAGACACACAGCCCATGAGGTGGTGAATTTCTCTGTTAACCAGAACACTGGATGGTGCATGCTCCCAACAGTCCTCATGCCCACCTGGAGGTATGGGGAAAGGTGTGTAGGGTGGAAATTGCAGATTCTTGTTTCCAATAAACTTAGAGAAAGCCCCAGTCAAGATACTCTTGTTTTGCCAGAAAGCTTTCAGCTGGGAAACAAAAGCATCTTCAGTGTCCTTGGTTAAAAGTGATGGCACATCATTCAGCCTCAAATTGCAGTCCCTCATGAGGGAGCTCTGTAGTAAACTGCTTTTTAATTGGATTGTATTCTAACTAAAATGAGTAGCAAAGTACATCTGGTGTATACCTAGTTAAATGAAGCATTTGTAGAATTTTCTTGCATGTTTCAAGGCATTCTGAAGGCTCACCTCAATAAAGAAAACAGAAAACCTGCAGGTTGGCCCATTGATGATGGCYTCTGGAAATACTCAGTTTTCTCACTAGAATTCTGTTTTCTAGGAAGACTTCTTTCAATATGATTGCTCTATGGACTTATCTGCAGTCCAGACACATGGTCTAATTGGAAACAGTGTGGAGTGCTGCAAATGTTCTGTCTTATTTGTAGCAGAGCAGGAGTGAATTGTTTGATAGAATAGATACTGGCAGCTGAATGGCGAATCCGACTTTTCAGATGGGTGTCATTATGGGTTGGAACTGCTTGGCGCCAGCAGCCAGGATTTCCTGATGCTTAGACCTAATGTAAAATGCATTAGTGCTCCAAGGCATGAGCCATGGAATTGCCAGTCCCATGAGTCTGGAGTGTCAGACCCTCCCTTCTCCCAATTTGAACTGGTGTTGCAAGGTAAAACCATACGTGCTAGAGAGCCTAATTAAAAATAATAGCAGCAAGTCAAGGCGCTTTTTATGTGTTATATAGTGTACATTTCAGCCATTCCAAAACATAATTCTAGGGTATTTTTATGCTTACAGTTTAAAGCTAACAAGAACCTTATGTCAAGGATTTATTTTTAACCAGTTCCAGCTTGTAATAAATCAAAATTTTTGTTATAAAAATGGTTCATTTTTCTATTATTAATATTTGAATATGTTTTCAGAAACTTTTTAARCAAGAAAGCTGAGTTTTGATTTTCATAGACAATTAGCAAGTCAGTTAATAGTAACATGTTTTGGGAGTTCAAAGAGGGATGGCTAATAATGAGTAGATACATATTTTTGGTCTTCGTTTGTTATGCATTTATTTGTTGTGCCTGTGTCTTCTGGTCTTTGCCTTTTATATTAGGCTTTTTTATTCTGCAGTAGAAGCAGATTTAGCTAAGCAATGGGCTGAGTTCTGCAGTCTCTTTGTCATTTAAGAGAGAGTCTCTTTTCCATTTAAGACCACCCTGTGAATTTTGAGGTAGGTAACAACCATGAGCTGACTTSTTGCTATTCAGCCTTGAATAATTTAATCCTTTCTTCTCCTTTCTGCATTCCTATGAGAAAGAATGAGGATATGTTACCTCTTTAATTTCTCTGAGGCTATTTCCTGTCCTTGCAATGTGCTCAGACTGGATCAGCACTTCCCCTTGCCTCCAGGAGAGCAGAACAAGTCAGCCAGAAAGTCCCACCTTTTTATTGCCTGCACATTGCTGAGAAGCTGAGTTGGTGTTGAATTGGTGTTGCTGCCCAACGGAGCAGCCASTGAGAACCATGGACTTCCTTGGCTGGGGGTGCTGTTCTAGCAAAGGCCCAGGGCACCCTCTGCCACTGCAATTCCACACTGTTTCATTTGGGAAAATTCAGGGGAATTGGAGCAGCAACTGTCCCAAAGGTGCAACTGCTGRAGTGGTTGACTCTCCTGTCATCCAGCAGGGATACCACAACCATCTCTTGTGGAGTCCCTGTCCCAGGAGACATTGGACCTACATACCTAGAGCTGCTGCACAGTCTTGGGTAGGTAGGGAGGTGCTTTTTTGAAATCAAGCAGGACAGGAATTTTAAAAATTTGAATTATGGGTTACCACATAAGGGCTGTTTTCTTCTGTAATTCTCAAGAGGKAAACGTGACAGCATTGGCAGTAAGAGCATCTGATCTAAGGAATTAGGTGAAGTGTCTTAAAGGCTTTTTTTCAAAGACATTGCCTTCCCTTCATGGGGTTTCTTGAACTTTTCCTTTGAAACCTGGAGTACTGCTACTCTCAGGAGGTGAGAATGCCACCTCATCTGATCGTTCCTGCATATGAACTACGGAACAACTTTGAAGAGAATTGTAAAAGTATCTAGCCCTGAATTCAGTTTGTAGATTTGCTTATGTGCTTGCTCTGCTGGACATATCCACATCCTGATAATTGATCTTTCTGTTACTCGTCATCATGAAGGAGAAGCAGCAAAAATGTGAGGACCTGGGAAGCTGCCATTTTTTTTCTAGTAGTGCCACCCTGAGAAATGCTTTGTTTCTGGTGATTTAGCTTGRGTGGTTTTCAGCTTCAGTTTACAGCTCTCATGCCTGAACTATAGTCTTAGTTGAGCTGTACTGTTACATATGATGCCTATAAATAGAATTATTTCAGAATGTAACGTACACAGGAGCAGCGATAAAGTCCATAAASAGCATCTCTTGTTTTCCTCCAAGGTTTGAAGCAGAATGCAGACAGATTGTAAGGTATGTTTTCCATTCAGCAGAAACTATGTGGCTGAGGAGGTTGTTTTGACAGCTTGTATCCAGGTTTTTTTCATTGCCTAGGAAAAGACGTTTGTGATTAGATTACCAGCTTTGAATCATCTTACTGTCTTTCAGAAGCAGATGGGCATTAGGCATAGAGTTGAAATTTTCATCTGTTATTAAAATCTGAATTCATAGTTTCTGGTTCTGATAACTCTTAATATTGAGTGAAAGTTTTATGATTGTGGCAAACAAAAATCCCTCACCTTTGGCTGATGTGATGACAGCTTAGTGTCTGAGTTGCAGGGGATAAAGACCAGCTGAAAGACATCTTCCAGAAACTGTGGTCATTTATCAAATTTTAATCACCTTCTGGAGACTAATTACTTTCTTAAAACACAAACATACTAGTGATGGCTAAATATCTTATAATAGAGATAGCCACAGTATTTTTCTTGCCCTTTGGGGAAGAGGCCACTTTTTAACCTTTCCCAGCTACATGTAAGTAATGGTACAAACTCTGAGTGCAGAAGCCAATTYTTGGTTAATATCTTCAACAGAGTTCTCAAATCTTCTCAGTCTGTAGYTTTGAAAAGATTAATGGTTAGGAATGCTAGAGCTGGCCAGAACCCCTTCCCTCCCCCCCTGCAGGAAGTTTTCTCCAGTGGAGGGTCCTCTAACCTTGTTATAAAATGTAGCAGAGCTGCTGTTGCACAATCCTCATTTTCTCTGGGACAAGGCCTTTCTGTGTGCACTGTTCCCGGCGTGTGCACTAACAGCTCTTCCCTGCAGAGATGTGACTGAGGCTTCTTCCCAGGAGCAGTGAGGTTTGGCATGTCAAACACAACCAGTTTTATGGGGTGACTGTCTGTCTCTGTCCTTGGTTGGAACAGCCTTCCTCTTGCCTGGATTTACAGCCTAAAACTGTGGCTGCATTTCTTGTTTTTGCCATGGCAGGTCATTGGGATATTTTGTGAGCTCTGTCTGGAGCCAGGCCCTTGCAGRCTGCTCCATGCTGGCCCAGGAAAGCTGTGGCTGGTTTTGGCAAATACCAGAGTGCACAGCCAGGTTCTTGTGTCTGGGTTGATGGAAACAATACCTRGCCATAGGTCCTGGAGGGAGCACAGGGAAGGCAGACTCTTTGTGTGTCTTGGCTTATCTGTAGCTGAGCTAACCATATATGATGTGTGCCTGTGCTAAAAGTCCACTCTGAATGGTAAGAATGACATTTTTTTCACTTAGAAACCCTGATGAAAATCAAATGGGAGTTTTCATGGTGGAACAACCCAGGTCTGTAACCTTTCATTCCYATTGATTCCTGCATTGTGGTGTGAATTCCCAGTTGTGAGTGACAGCTGAGCAGCTCCTGTCTGGGTCAGGTACAGGATCTGCAGCAKGTGCTGGCAAATGTGCACTTTGTGAATCATTATCAAAGTGCTTTTAAATGGTTGTACCTGCAACTTGCATACTATACTGACATTTATAGCTATATTCTGTATAGATCCTCATCTTCAATTAGATTTGCTGAGGGAAAGGACTGAAGGAATTGGTGATCTTAGTGACCCTGCTAGGGAGTATGTCTCATCCATCTTCTATTTTCAGAAATGTTCAGCACAGTTTATTTAGAAGTTGGAACATTCCCTTCCCAGCCTTTCAGGAGGTAAGTGCCATCTTGCAGGCTGTGTCTGAAGGTGAAAACCCACTCTTAGCAGGCAGTAGCAGGGATCAGTGGCAGAACAAACTGTTTCATGCTCCTTAAACAAAAAGCCTTCTCATGTGGGGTCTGTGCTGAGAGTACCCACATCTCTCCTTCMTCCTCATTTGAACATTTCCCTGTCTTAAAGGTGGACAGGTAATGAMTATAAAGTCTTTTAATTAATGGAAACAAAACCTATTTTTAATTACTATTAACATACAATTCTACTTTCAACCATTTTACTATAGTGATTTTTCTTACAGCTGTGTGCAGTACTTCTTCTTTTCCATAATGAAACCTTATTTTAAAAACAAAACCCAACTTAGTTGCATTTGCAATATGTTCAACACAGATGTACTCAGCTTCTGCCATTTAGACACTATTTAATTTGCATTTCCCAGGAGAATCAAATTAGGTTTTATTAGTAAATTGGGCCTATAACCTTGCAGGCAGGTTTTATTAGTTTATCACACATCAGTATTAGCAAATTGTAAATCCCACTGAAACGAATTTGAAAAGCCCCAAACCAATGAAGTTCCTGGACACAAACAAGGGTGTTTATTTTGGTTGGTTTATGTATTTTTTTTTAATCCCACAAAAATGTTGTTAGTGGCAGCAGAGTCACCTTTTTATCATRTTCTGTTGTCCTAACTGCCTGCATGTTTAGTTTTATAGAAGTTAAACTCAGTATGGACAGGAGGGTTTCACTAAATGTATAATAAGGTTCTGTATRGCTTGAGATGGAACATACTTCTCATTTGGATGCACAGCCTGCACTGGCTGTTCCTGGGGAACAGGCAGAGAAGTTGTTTTGTTCYTCAGTGCCTATGCAGGTGCTACATACCCCTGGAAATGAGATCTTGCATCTAAAAGAATGTGATAAGGAAGTGGGACCTGCTGTCTTCTGGAGGGTTTTGGTCACACTCTGGGATATCATTAAGGAAAGATTTCACTTGATTGCCTCAGTTCTTGCCTGGATCATGGCCTGAAGCAAAATTCACTGTGTATTTGTTCTCCTTTGGTASTGAAATGTGGGTGTGGTGCTTCCAGAATAGGGAGGCTCCATTGCTAAGAGCTTTCCAATGAGCGTTGGAATTTCTTTGTGGCTTGATGTAATTTGTTCCTGCACCAGAACTAAACTAGAGCTCTCTCTGACCTTTTCCTGGATTTTTTTTGGATAGTGGTTGTATTCCTGCTAGCTGTCACTTTATTACCTTTYTCATGCTGTCTTCTTAAAGCCTTGTTTATAGAAATGCTGCACCTGATCAGATAATCCAGTTTAGGTGTACTAATATGTATCTGCTGTTATGCTGTGGACAGTTATTGCAGCATTTTTGAAGACCACAGGTCTTATTATTCCAGAGGATGAAGATTTTGCCCTGTGGCCCATATTCATCACTGAGATTTTCCCAGAGTTTGGACAACTTTTGTACTGCTGAAGGATGAGGGAGATGGTAATTGAGTAATACCTGTAGAAAAGCAATAATTCTCATATCTCTTTCCCCCTTTTTCCCCCCCCTTTTCCCCCCTTCTCATATCCAAGGTTTGATATACAGCAGCTTTTTAATGTGCTTGGGTGTTTTTTTGTTGTCATTGTGTTCTCGGTATCAGGAAAAGCTCCCAAGCAGCTCTCCATGTATCCCCCACACAGAGATGATGCCCAAAGTGCAACCCACAGTCCTTGAGAGCAAGGCAGGGAACCAGAGGTGAGGAGAAGGGGAGTTACTGCTCCAAAGTCAGGTGGCAGAGCTGGAGCAGGGCAGGGCTCTCCTGAGCACTCAGCAGTGGCCCAGTGACCGGACCACACCACCTCRCCAAGGTGTGTGGTCTGGAGCCGTGAAGGATCAGGTTGCCCTCGTTTCATTTACTGTAAGAGAGGTTTAATTGCTCCCAACAATTGCACCAGTATGTGAGAGATGAAATAGCTTGCTGGGGAATATTTTAAAGGCACAGTTTTTTCAGCACGTTGCAGATGCCATTTGGGAGGAGAGTAAGTATTGAGGTTTTAATGCACTTCAGTTCTTTTGGAATACAGGATACTTGGGCCTCTTTCACTTGCAGCCACTTCTTTTACATTTTTAGTTGCTTTTTATTTTATTATATTCCACCTGCAGTTGGCCTCATTTAAAACCATCATGGTTTAGGTGGCTATTAAGAATTTTAAAAGAATACCAAAACGCTGTAGCAGTGAGCTCAAGTCCTTTGGAATGTCTTACCAAAAAATCCCCCAATCCTGGGTCTGTCTTCTAAAATGTAGCATTAATTAATTCCCATGTTCTGTCTGCTGCTCTCAGTCCCTCCAGATGTGCTACTAGGAATAGACTGGCTCCCTGGTTACAAGCCATCTGGGCTCTGTAAACTGATTTGCACTTATATTAAACAATAAGTGAACAGAATGCGGAAGAGTTATTAAAACAAATGTACATTGCTTATAAATCTTAAAGTAAAATATTAAAATGTAGTAAAGAGGAATGGAATGTGCAAATGAAGACCTGCTTGTTTTTAATGAGTTAAGCTGTGACCTTCTCAATTTCAACCAAAAGAAAAGAATTTTATTTTTCTCTTTAAAAATAAGAAAAAAAAAAGAAACTATAAAACTGCTTACAGAAGTATCTGAGACAAAAACAAGGAAATATAATGTTCTAAACTTGACTGGTCCAAACCACTCAAGCTGCTGTGACAGCTCATAAAACTGAGAGTAGTTTTTAACTGGACTCTGTTTTACATTGCCAGAGTGAATTTTCCTTGCAGGAAGTAGCCAGAAGGTTTATTTAGTTTCCAGACTGCTGCTTTGATCTTTCCATTCTGTCACTTCTCAGGTTACATAGCCCTTTTTCACTGCAGTAAATCTGCARCAGTTAATGAGAATAAAATTTCCTCCTTCTCACTGATCACATGCTGTTAAATGCCAAACCACAGCCAGCAGCATATTTGCAGAATTCGGCTGCACTGTACAAAAACAGCACAATCAGTTTAATCTTGTTGGTTTTGTAATTCATTTTATTGAGCTTTCCTTTTTCAAGTGACCCATTTTATCAAGACAAGTGGTTGCAAGGCCAGATCTGGAAGAAAGATTTAAAACTGTAATAAAGTGAGGGGTGTTTTGTATGCTGGGTTTAAGCATGCTCACAGGATTCAAAATTAAACTCAAAATGAGGAGTTTTAAAAAGGCCCATATATCAGTGGGATATTTCTTGTGGTTGTTATCTGAACSAAACATATGCTCTGAACAAGTCTCTAGCATAAAAATTAATATATCAAATTAATTTCTTTGCCAAATACTCAAAACTGTTTTGATTCTAACATTTTATTCTGATTTCACCAACTCCAAAGACCCACCCTTTTCCCTCTGGAAAACTAAGATGATGATTTTTTAACTCTGAAATTTAAAAAATAAATAAATAAGCTTGCAGGGTTTATTTGCCTTCTGGGTTTTGAGCTTTTTAAATTTTATTTTTCCCAATACTCCCTGACCAACCTTTTAGTCTGGAAACATTTGATTTTTCATTTATTTAAGTTGAACTTTTTGCATAATAATGCTACTCCAAGGTATAGATCTCCAAGAACACATTCCTTGTCTGTATTTGTATCTGCCTTGTTTCCTGATATATCCAGTGTTATTCCTAAAAAAAAAAAATAGTTAGTAAAAGACATTGAGATTTAGTTTACAATTTCGTTTATTCATGATTTACACTAAAATCATTGCTGATTGGGATAGATCTTGACAATATTTCACTAGGGCCCTGTGCTGATGTCTAAAAGTACTTGAAATCAGGACAATCATCCRTGGTGGTAAAAAATATTTGAAGTTTCTTCATCAGTAATAACACTCCAAGTGCATTTGCTGTGTGTGCTCGAGTGAGCGCTGCAAATCCCCCAGCAATGTTAACTTTCAGAAAAGGCTTTGAAAGCTTTTATTGGCTGCAGCTGGAAGTCAGAGCAGAACAGATTTCTCGACTCTCCCTCCCTCCCTCCTTCTCTCCAGCATCTGGATTCTCACCCACACCGAGCTGCCCTGCAGACAGCACCACTGTCAGCCACTGCCCTGGTGCTTTGGCTTCTCCAGGTTTTTGTGCACTGCAGGGAACTTCTGTCCCCATTTGGGCTTGAGGAGTTTGTATAATGGCTTAAAGGGAAAATTCTCCACCTAAGAGCACTTCAGTGGAAGGCACCAAAAAGTTGCATTTTTGCTTCAGCTGCTTATCTCTGAGTATATTTTCAGTGACCTGTTCTGTATTCTAGCATGGGAAGCAAGGAACACTTCCTATGTGGAAATGGGAAGCCTAGAGGAATACCTGGAGCAGATCCTGATTTTGTCAGTGACACCAGCCATTTCTATGCAACTTTAGGATCTTATTTTGTTCAGGCAGTTGCCTGAAGCTTCTCTACCCAACCTAACACTGGAGAGATTAAAAGAGGGGCTTGAAAACTTCCCAAACCAGCCCATTACTAGTTTAGATTAAGGCAATGTACTCTTCAATTTATGGAGGTGACACATTCTCCTTGCACAGTCCAAAGTGTGAGGGGGAGGAAMGGATATCTTGCTTTTTAWTGCCTGTTCCTCAGGGCTTTTWAAATTTGTTTTAGTTCTTAATTAATTCTTAAGAAATKGATGTATCTAATCAGTGGGTTTGGACAGTTGTTGAGCCAAGAGCACAGGAGATGTTTCTGTCAGGCTTRTAATGGAATGCCAGAGCTCTTGGTTTCCGTTCCAGCTCTGTCTGTGCACTTGGACCTTTTAAGAAATCCTATAGAGAATGGCTGAGAAACTCCCTGTCCGTGTTGCAGAGCTGTGAGCCTGGCTGCAGGAATGCTACAGGAGCTCTCCTGATGCCCTTCAAAGAAACAACAACATGGCTGCATGAAACAACTGCAGCCTTTGAGCTGCTGTTCTGCCCCCTGGCTCTAGTGTGGATTGGTTGCTTCTCTAGCAGAGCAGAAATAAATCTCATTTTTTTTTCCTAAAGGGTTTTACAGAACAAGCAGAAGTCTTTTCTGTCTGTGTCAGTCTAATTTGAGTCTTCTCATTACTGTAGTTTGTCATTTGGCTGTCTTTAATGTCTGGGATGTTTTCTCTTCCAATAGTCCAATGGGAAAGTGAGGTCATGGAGAAAAGGAGCAACTTGTTCAGGATCACACAGCAGGTAACTGACAGAGCAAGAAACTGAGGCCAAATCCCAGGCTGTGTTTGCAAAGCAGGGGTAGCAGGAGCTTCAGCTTTCAAGCAARGCTCACACTGAATTTGGCTAAGCAAGGTCATTTGGTTTTGGTTCAGTGCTTTCTTACTATTCAGCTGGGAATTTTTTTTTTTTTTTTTAAATGCTGCCCTCCCCCAGTGAATTTTGGCGTGGTTATTGCTTGGTGCATAGCTGGAGCCTGACACAGAAGACACAGTGCTCATTTCTCCACCATTGTCAGCTTTGCATTTGTTTGTAATTAAATGGGAGAAACAGCAGTATTGTGCTGAGATACAACTGGGCAACGCATCCTGAAGCAATTGGAAACTTTAAGTCATTAAGTACACTGAAGAAAGCTGGATCACATGGGAGGACAGACAAGATCATATCCATAAAAGCTGTATTATGATACACAAGGGAGCTAAAWGTATTATTGCACAGGTTCATTTGGACATTTTCTGTCTTGTGAACAGATAGAGTATTACTGTTTAAGGGACATTAATATTCAGTGCTAATGTAGAGATGGACTTGGTACTTGAGGCAGTGGGCACAGTCACAGTCGCTGCCACAAAACTCCCCTCCCACTTGAGCTTGAGGAATAGAAAGCATGGGGAAAAAAGGCTTCAGTGATAGGGCACAAAACTTGCGGTCATAAGAGGCAGAATGTAAGAGTCTTGTGGTTTATAGTTTAACATCATTACCAGTAGTGGGAGAATCTACAGTTACRAGACATTACATAAAGAAACATTGTTTTTTTCCTAAGGCTTCTCAGTTGTATGGAGTTTGTCCATAACCCATGATTTATGCCCTTACTCTGAAGACAGAAAAGTTATGGACAGTGAAGGAAAACCAGAGGTAACTGGCTTGTGATAGGAAATAGGATCATCATCTAAATCACTGGACTTGAGGCAAAGGAAAAGGCAACAGACCTTGTGCCCCTTTGTGGTGCTCTTTACCCAGTCATGGCTGGTGTTGGGAGAATGGGTCCCATCCAGTGCTCAGCTGCCAGGAAATATCAGTGGAAAGGCCACAGAGTCCATGGCTTCAGAGACTCTGAGCTTTAGGTCAAGTGTGATGGTTCCTTGGTACCTGCAGAGGATTACCTAAACGTGTCATACCTGCAGATARCTTTAGAAGCTGGAGGTCTCTGTGTGTTCTGTGGAATTCAAATGTCCCACCTCCTGTGCTTGTATGCACACCATGCTTTATTCCCTGCTTGTGCAATGGGTCAAGGCCTGAATGCCCCCAGCTGCCCCTGCCTTTCCATGCTGAGTCTGTGCAGAGGAAGCCTGTGGAGGGAGGAAGGAAAGGAGCTGTGGCATTCACCAGCCAGTCTGCTAACTGGGCTGGCAGGACTGAGCATCCCCTGTGTGATCATACTGCCCTGCACTGCAGTCCTTGTCTCAGAGCTGCTCTCTCATCCACGCTTCAGAAACAAAAACACCCACTCAGATGAGAGAACAAATAYAGACTTTGCTGCTGGCGAACTTCTGTGTATCTTGTTGGCAAGTGTTACAATCAGTGAACTGCAYCTCATTTGTACAGGCTATAATGGCATGCTTGTTTTGAGATTAGAGATTGGTGTGCGACTCCTATGGCTCTGGCACCTCCTGAGGGAAAAGTACAGACTTCAATATTCATCATTCATAATGTCTTTTGTCTGTGTTACACACAGGAACTTGTGGAATACAGGGGTTTAGGGCATGAGAGTTTGTAAGGAAATATAGGATAAGAACTGCACTGTCACACATGAGTAGATTCATAGAAGAGAAAATTTAGGACTTCAGGGATGTGTGGCTGAAATTCTGAATGCCTGCCTGGCTTGGGAGTGAAGACTCTGACTTTTAGAAACAACAACAGCCAGTGTATATATAGAGAGAGAACATAGAGGCAAMTGCTATGAACTGTGCTGATTTCAGGCTTCTGAAAGATGCTCAGAACCTTCTGATTCAAACCCTTTCTCTGATACTCAGGAGGAGTTTTGGAAAGCCACAGGTGTGATCAGAGGTGCCATATCTGTCAACAAAAGCTGCCTGTTTACATTTGCATGTAAACCCCCCTAGCAGCTTACTGGAGCACATGGAGAACTTTGGGTGTGATTCCTTCATTAGGACATGGGAGGGTTGCTGATGAGTTGAGRACAGCAAGTAGTGTTTGGATGGTCTTACCAAGATCAGAGGATGTAGGGAATTAAAAATCTATAGATTTTTAAAATATAAAATAGAATTTATTTTTATTGAAATTGTAAAACTTGTATTTTCAGTGAGTAGCTGAGAGCCTCTGAGACATGAGGCCTTGCTGATGCAGAGTAAGGAGGKAGGATTGACAGGGTTTTAGAACAAGGTTAGAATGAAAAGAATTGGAGATGAGATCTTTGCTCTGGTAGAAGCACTGTATGCTTTTAGCTTGCAGTTCATTTTCAGGGGTCACTGATTCCAGGGTGCTTTACTTTTGGGTAGGAATGAATCAAATTTTGGYCCCAAATATGAGTTGTTTAATCCTCAAAGGCTTTTCCTGGTCCACTTCCACCTACACAAGCAGTCAGTCTTTTCCAGCCCACTGTGGTACAATCTGTGCCATAGTGGTTCATGCCTCTGACAAACCTGTTTCCCAGGCAGTGTTTCTTGCTGGGATCACTCCAAGATCCGCGGATCCTGCTGGGGAGCTTTCTGTTTTTTCAAGTATTTTCAAGTATTTTGAATTTCAAGTATTTACATTTGACCAAGAATCTCCCAAGTGGTGCTGGACTTGCGTTTCTGAGGCTGTGCTTATGCTGGAGGAATTAGTACCTAGGAATTAGGCTGTGGTTTGAGAGCCCCTGTCAGCAGCAGCAGCACTGGTCCCAGTGTGAACACCGGTGTGGACAGGCTCGGGTGTGTGGCGCCAGGGGAGCTCCCRGAGCTCTGCGGTCACTCTGCACCCGGGTGTTAATTACCCAGCCCAGGCCATGCTCCAGAGCCTTTCCTGGTGCCCTGCACTGGGGAGCAGCACAGATACCTGGAGAGGAGCCCCARCACAGAATTCACGATGGAGTGCTCCCTCTCAGAGCCTGCCAAACCTTCCGGATGCATCCCAAAGTCTATCTAGTCCTGGAGACTCTGGGGGCAAGAGGGACTTCAAGGAGGCAAGTATTTGGTGTGACACTGGCTGCCATTTCCTGCTCTGAGGGAGGACACAGTTGGTCTTTACATCTTAMATTTTGTCAGAGCACCTAAGATCCTATGTGGGCATATTAATTTGGATGCCTTGTATCAGAGCAAGCATCAGTAAGCAGGGCTGTTAAGAAATCTCTCCTCACTCATGCACATCAGGAACATTTTCCTCTTYGGCATGTGTTCTTCAGTTCCCTAGCAGTACAAGCAAATTGGAAAGTTCAGCTGTCATTTGGGGAAGGTCATAGATCACACTAGCAGCCTGAGTAATCCAAGAGGTTTTAAGTATCACAGCATTTAGTTTAAAGTGAAATTTGCTCTGACAGGGGCTGGCAGACCAATAGGAAAAAGAAATATTTGTGCTTGGAGAAGTGCATGTGTAGAGACCTCGAGTATAACTGATGGCTGGAAGTGATTTCAGTCTAAAAAAAACAAATCATTAAGAGAGTGCATAGGGGTAAAATACACAGTTCATATTTTAAAGGGTCTCAAAATGAACCAGCAACTGAGGTTAGCAGTACATAGTAATTAGCTGGGCTGTTCACTGTTTAACTCCATCAGCCCCAGGCGTGGGGCTGAGCTTTGCGCAGTTGTGCAGTGCCAGGCTGGTGGCGAGCGCYGCTCCCCATGTGCAGTTTGTGAGGCCAAACTGCCTGCAGTGACTGCAGATTAGGGCAGCAGCCTAAGCTCTTCATCTGAGGGGTGTTGTGGGGCTGTGTGATCATATCCACTCTACAACTGCAGGGCTGCATGCACTTCTGATGGGTACCCAGTTAGACAGGAGTGAGTAGTGCAAGGAAAAATACATCAGGGATGAATATTGCTGCCCCAGTGGCATAATGACTTTACGGGAAGACAGGCTGGTGCTTGCTGTGCTGAGCACTGAGTTTCCTGTAGATGCTGGAGCATAAAGCCAACACCACGTTTCTCCTAGRAGCAAACTTGGAGGTTGATTGCTGGTATAAATCTAAGCACACATGGCACAAATCATGATCTCAGGCCAGTCGTTATCCAACAAGTGTTTACAGCCGCAGAACTACCATCTCTGCTGGCTCTCCCCTTCTGCTGTTCTTGGCAGAGCAGGCAAGGATTCATCAGGACTTGTTTTTAAACGCGTCTTCACCTCGGTGGGTTCTGCCCTAGGCCTGGCAGCAGGCACAGCCAGCCAGACTCTGCTCTCCAGACGCGTGTTGGCTCTTTGGTTGTCCTACCCCTACACTCCGTCACCTCCTGGGCTCGAGACCCTTCCCTTCAATGTCGACGGGCTCCGTGCTGCAGGCTGCCAGTGCAAACAATCCAGCAGGCAAAGCTGGTGTGCTTCAAGAGCACTAACATGTAAAACTGAAGCCAGTTTTTTTCAGGCATGCTCAAGACTTCATTTACTTCAGGGGGAAATATTTAGATAGGAGAGAGTAGTGATTTGATCAAGGTGTTTTAATGTGATTTTCTGTTCTTTTTATTTTTTTTGACTGTCCAAAGCAGTTATCAGCTGATCCATCTCTTCCAGTTTTCTTCAGGACACTAACATATGTCTGAACCATTTGGAAATAACTGATACTCCTCAAAGTTTGAACTCCAGGGATCTTTACCTAATTACTTACACATTTATAAAAAAAAAAAAATTAAAAATGATTTGTTGAGAATGTGATTGAAACCATATTTTCCCTGCTCTCGTTATCAATTTAAATACATTTAGAAGTTCTTTGAATAAGGATTACTGAGCTGGAAGTGGCTGGAAGAGCTCAGCCTGCAGGGATAGAGACCCATTGCCACCGCGTGGCTCAGGGCGTTATTACACCWCAACCCAAAAAGCCAGAGGTGGTTTAGCTTGGGCTGTATGAAGAAGTTCAGGACAGGTTTCAGGCTCCTATTTTTGCTGTGTCCCTCTGTGCCCCAGTAAAACTGCTGTGAGCCAAGGCATGGCTGCTACAAGCTTGACTTGCAGGCAGCTGCCCCAGACACCCTCAGCCTCCTCACTCACCTAAATATCATTCCAGAATGAGCCTTTCAGTGGTTTGCAGAAATGCAAAAAGCCCTGATTCTACCATACTTATAAGAAAAACAACTTAACCAAAACTAACATTGTTATAGTCACAGGAAACATCGTGGAAAGATAAACCCAGAAAAGCATTTTCTGTTAAAACAGCTCTTCATTATAAATCMGCTGTAGATGTTTTTAGGATCTTTGGAAGAAAACAATGAAATTTCTGCATTTAAAGGTAGACTTAAAGGGTCTTGCTTGTTCGCAACGTTACATGTGTGTGTATCACCAGGAATTTGTAGAAGCACAACAGAACTGGACTCTGCACTTCCAAATCCCACTGTGCCTTCTTTTAAGTACATTATTAACTCCTGGCACTGCCAGTACTGAAAGAATGCTTAAGGAATTGGCAGTGGTTGGTCAAACAAACTGGTCAGCTTCATGCTTGTCCTTGTTGGCTTGTTCAGAATAAGTTTGGGCCTGATATTGAGACTCTGCACCCAAGGGCAGCCCGGGTGAGGTCTGTCTGTCAATCCCTTTGCACACTGCAAATTACTGACAGACAGGAAGCAGGACTGGCTAAGGTGAGTGCTCAGTTTGGGGTTTCTGGAGATGAGAGATAAACACAAAGTAACAGGATTTCTCTTAATCCCTTCTTTCAGGAGTCTTTCAAATCTTCGGGCTTGATAATGAGAAAGCTGTTGTTTGCCAGGTACAAAGGAGGCATCTGGGGAAGGTGCCTCAGAGGTCACCAGCTCATTTCCTAATGGGCTTCAAAAGAGTAATAGGACTTTGGAGTGGATACAGGAAGGAAGGGGTGGCCAGAGGCAGGTGTGGAGCCAGAGGAATGTGTTCACAGAGCTGTGCACCACTGCAGGATACACYAGGGCCACTCTGCTTCTCTCTGCTGTGCTGAAGGGCTGATCAGCYTGTAAGGCTGGGTTGATGGCTCTGTGCAGGAATTAGGAGATGGGTATTGCTAATTCAGATACACGTGGACAGAAATGGAAATCCAAAGCACTTTCAGACACAGCATTTCTCAGGATATGTCCAGGTAAAACAGTGATTTTTCTCTGCAGTTTGGCTATTGGTTGTATCTCTTCCCTCTCACAGGACAAACCTCATCCTCAGACCTTCCACCTTCACCTGACTAGCAGAATATCTCATGAATGACCTAGTTTTCTGAAAAACCAGGCACTAAGGATGCTTTCCTAGGACTTCACTGAGATACAATCCAAGCAAAGTRCCTTTGTGAGGACAAAGTGATGGACATGGTTCCCCCCATGCAGCTGAGCTTTTCAGTCCAACCARCTGAGCCATTCCAGCTTCTTGCTGAGCCAGGGCCTGGGGCTCACCCATTGTACATCTTCTGGAGGGGTCATTCTTTCCCAGCCCTGACTGTTGCATAACCCATGTTCCATAGGGATAATTGGCAGTAATGAGGTTCAGCTTTTCCCCAATCCAAAAGCACTTTGGTTCTTTGTGTTTTGACAGTCTTCAGAGGCAAAGTTCAGCTCCTTTCAATGCATCTTTAGTCAGACAATAAATCAGGATCCTTTTCCATTTGTCCCTCTACTGAAGTGGAAGCTAAGTGACATAGCTATGAAKAGGCAGTAATCCAGTGTCTTAGGCAGTGCTTGTTTTCCCCCTACCTCCTGCATGAGAGTTATTGTTRAGCATGACATATGTGCCACTTTTCCCTGCAAGTTCTTGTGCTTTAGCTTGTAAMTCATTGTTGTGGGACTTTTTAGGTGTAAAAGATGCTGTTTTACATGAAAAATTAATTATTCTCTCATTAGTACATAGCCTTTCAGTATGTGATTCATTCTTTCTGCCATTTGGCTGCCAGTCTTGTATCCCACCAGAAACACCATCTTTTACTGAATTGTATTGCTGTGCCAGACATTCTCACTTCTAGYTGGTGTTTCCCATGCACCTCAGAAATGAACTGAAGGCAGGGAATGAGACTGTTCAGATGTGCTGTGTAGGGTAGGGTTACAAAAGGCTTTGCCAGAAGCCTGAAGGTCATGTTAACTTTAATGTACAGAGGGAGAAACTGAGTCATGGMAGTAAAGTGCTTGGGCAGCAAATCYRTGAAGGGAGGGAAGAAAAGACTTTTGTCTCTTCTGGAATTCCTCTTGGACCTGAAAGCCTTTTCTTGACAGGAGTTGCACTGATTTCTCTGCAGYATTTCTTTTCCCACCAGTGAAGCGGTGTCCAGAAGCAGAACACGGCTTGCAAAGTTGCCTCACAACACCAACTCTGTTGACAGGAGGAGCTGGAGACAGCACCGATGTGCCTTTTATGCCATACAAAACGCTGCATTTGTCTCTCCTTGTTTGTTTTGTAGCATTGGARTGGATGGATTTGGTCAGAGCCCGGGGGTTCCCGGGCGCCCGGCGACTGCGTACGGCTACCGGCCGGATGAGCCGTACTACTACAGCTACGGAGCGCGGTGAGCCTGGGCCTGGACCAGCACATCTGTCCTCAGTAATGCATGACTGTACCACCATGGCTCCAGCACTCTGTATCCTTTGGCATGTGTAGCTCCACAGAAACTTAGCCTTTCTGGGTCCGGTGTGTTAGTGAYGGTGTTTACTCTTTGGTTGCTCTTTGTTATTATTTTTGTACAGTAACTGTGACTTGAAAGCAGGAATTGGAAACTACTGGACTGGAAAGCGTCACATTATGTATATTAAGCTACTAATTTAATTTCTATTAAATATAAAAACCTGTGTGGTCAGCAGTGGTGAATGTGTTTCTAACCAATGTTTGGTGTGTTTTACAAGGCACTTAAGAAGAGTGCTCCATGTGCAGTGTGTTTAACATGGACCGTTTCCCTCTCACACTTCAGTCACAGGAACACCATTAAGCCCCGGCATCTCCTGGCACTGCCTTGACACGTAGCTTGGACCAAAGTCCAGCCCTGGGTCTGAACAYTTTAATAATGGAAAGATGGCACAGATTCACTCCCCTGGAGCTTCAGACATTTACAATCTATTCTAAATGCTTGAAAACACTTAAAATTAGAAACTACCAAACAGAATACCCTGTGTCCCAGTGTTTAAACAGTTCTGTGGGCTGAGAGAAGACAGCCACATCCATCCAGAGGGCCAGCAAGAGAAAGAAATGTACCTTGGTTCAGAATCCAGAGACAGAGCCTTTACCCCAGCTTCCCYATCTGTAAATAAAATCCATCCTGTCCTGCTCATTTCTGGAGTTTAAGATGGATMTAAGCATGGATCATTGAGCAGCAGAGACAGGCCAGGACCCCTTCATGTTGGAYTCTCAATGCAGGGATTGTTTCATGTTTGAAACACAACCTGCAAACGGAGTTCAGGCTAAAGCTGTTCTTCAGCTATGCATGTCCACTGGAGCAGACAGAAGAAAGGGATGAAAATGCCCCCTCTGCCATAGCCACAAGGCAACTGTTCAAATTTTCACTTCTTTAAAGAATAGTTACCTCTACATCAGCTTTTTTATTTTGTTAATTGCTGTTGATTTGCAGATTCATTCTTCTCCTTCTTCCTCCCTCATTTATGGCTTAAACAGAAAGYTGACTTGCATCAGGGGCTGATCCTKCTGAACCAGCCAYCAGTAAGTCCATAAGACTGGGGTCTGTGCTGGGAAGGTGATCTTCAAAGGCATGGGATTGTTTAGGAAGCTGACAGACTTTTAGTCGTATACTTCAAAAATACCTTTGAAATTGAAATTGTTTTGAAACCCTGTGTTATCTTTACAAAGTGTGCAAGTGCTTTCATAAGCACTGTTACTCCCCATGTTTCAAGCTGCATGACTGGAAACGAGTCTAAAATTAGCCATGGTATTTCTTACCAGTTTTCAGCCTTCTCCCTGTGCTGGCTTCTTGTTCAGGGCTTCACTCGCTGGAGGTGGGTGGAAGAACAATTGGAATTGGTGGAATTGCCAAGATTAAGTAGTATTTTAAAAATTATTTTTTCTACCATTTTTAACTAATTCTTACCCAGTTTCTTACAACACATAAGATCTCACTAAGAAACAAAAAAAAACTTGAACTACGCTAGTGGGTTTCCAGTGTTGTACCTTTCTAGAKCCTTTCCTTTGTTCTGAGCCCACGCTGGATTTGCCCACAGGTTGTGCCACGTTCAGTCAAAAGCTTTCAGATATTTTTGTAGTTATAGCTGTGAGAATAATTCCCCAAACTGCACACACAGGCTTTTCTTCCGAGACTGGCACTCRCTTGTCAGGCTTTTCCAGAAATTAGTGTGAAGTTATTTAAAGCAGTTGCCCTTCTCATGGAATGTGTTTTGGGGRAAAAACAAAATGAAGTGGGTCCTTGGAGTATATGCAAACTATCAATGAAACTGAAGGAGCCTTTAATTGGAAGCTTCAGGTTAACGAGGAGCTGCAGTGGAGCTCCAGCGAAGGGGTGGGTGTCTGTAATTGTAATACAGTTGTGACCATGCTGAGAATAAATGGCAATGGAAAAATCTCTGGCTGCATTTTTAGTATTCATGTTAGGAGTTTATGGGAAAAGAATAAAAGATCAAGTATTTGTAGCTTTGCCTGGCAGCAGCTAAGAGAAGAACATCATTTATCTGCAAGCAGAGCTTGGTAAAAATTACTCAGCACTTAGTAGCCTGAGGACACAGCCTGCTAGCCAAGATGAAAACCAGCTGTGCCACTGCACTCTCAAGGCAAGAGAGAGGCTGATTTTCTCTTTAATTACAGTTCCTGAGCCAGAAAGGGAGAAAAAAGATAGAAGCACATAGACTTTTCAATCTATATCACATTTCCTGTGGGTGTCAGAGGAAGACGGGAGAGTCTGACCTGTTTAATTATCTGTATTTATGGATTCAGTCCCTGGGTACTGTCTCCTGCATAAAATGGGGTGACGCGGGATCTGCTTTCTTTTTGCARCTTTTGTCCTTTACTCTTTTTCCTGGTTTCTCTCCCTGACTTTGTAGAGCTCCTCTTCTCCTTCCCTACAGCAGCAATCCCAAACCATCCCAGGAGTATCCTCTTTCCCAGCCTGCTGCTAATTAATTAATGAGTTTGGTTAGGCAAGTGTTTTAGATATAATTGGGCT
Organism: Malurus melanocephalus; assembly: GCF_030028575.1. Lineage (NCBI taxonomy): Eukaryota > Metazoa > Chordata > Aves > Passeriformes > Maluridae > Malurus > Malurus melanocephalus. Next base: position 3,274 of record NW_026623410.1, on the reverse strand, counting down.
GTAAAGTTAATAGCACAATGAAATAAGCAAWGGCTGAGAAGCTCCTACGTCTGGTAGCTATTACAGAGGCTTTGTGCAGATGTATGGGCTCATTTCTGGGAGCAATCTGCTCCATGCAGCCRCCTAAGATCTTGTGTTAAATTATTTTTTGTACTATACCAGTATTTAGGAGCTTTCCAGGGCAACAGGGTGGGGGAAAGCAAAAGTAAACAAATATCCTCATCCCTSAGAGCTCATGGAGGACCTGATTCAAGGTCTTTTTAATATTTGGGGGGGGGGTGGAGCTGTCTGCTTAGAGTTTAACATGTGCATTTCATTCTGAAATCAGACTGCCATGATTCTGTTTAATTTAATCCACTCTGGATTAAATGAAACAGGAACAAGATGTATCTTCCTCTGGAATAAGCAGGACAAGCTCTGTTTAGATACAAGAGATTCCGGGCCCCTCTGGCAGGTTTTTTAATGGAATTCCTGTAGTACAGCACTGCTAAGCTCAGCTGTCCACTCGTCATGGCAGGAGGCTGAGAATAGTGACAACSTCCATTCCTTCTGTGACCATCCTGAAAAAACATGAACTACATGAAGCTGACTTTTCCTGGTTCAACTCATGCCAGCTGTCAGCCCTTGAAATTATTGTGATCTGCTCATTTTTTTCTTCATGGTAAGGTTTTGGAGTTTTCTTCTGAAAGAGCTCTGAGGTGCCAAGAGAGGTGTTGGGGCTGCACAGACAGTGGGGGGCTGCACTCCCCTGCATGCATTTCACAGGCACAAGGTGACATTTGCAGCCAGTTGGTCTGAACATCCACTTGAATAAAAMCATGGATTTTTCCAGAGCTGGAAAAAAATGCTGGGCTCCCTGCCCCCTAAAAAAAAAAAAAATCCTACTTCTGTTTATTAAGAAATTGAGAAATGTCATAAGCAGCAAAAAATGACTGTAGTGTGGCTGTAATTAATGTGGTCGTGCAGGAGTAGGAGATCCCTGGAAAAGGCATCACCTGGCAGCACCACTGCAGCCTTGGTTGTTGCCCTGCCTTCCCCAGGGCCCYGTGGCCTGGAGGAGGATGAGCTGGGGAACATCTCTGCAGTACTGATAGTGCCTGCACCCGTGTGCCAGACAGGGCAGGGAGTTGAAATGAGATGAGATGAGCTTTAAGGTCCCAACCCAAACCATTCATTCAGTGATTCTAAGACAATGCTCCCCAGCTGTCCCTTTAGACCTTACAGACTCTACWCCATTGATGTGCTTTTTGCTGTTCCCCTCTACATTCCCCAGCTGTCTGTCTCCCCACTATGCCAATCTTTTCTTGCCCAATCGACTTAAATAACCAGTTCCAAACCTAATGAGGCATTTGCTAAGAGCTCTGTAATCCTGTTAGTTCCCTGTCTCTTCCCTTTGCCCTTTCAAAATGACGAGGGGTGTTCACACCTCCCTCATCAGGTCCTGTTCTCTGGAGCCCCTGTTGGTTGTGCATAGGAACGGCATAGGGTGAAGTTTGGGGGTTGAAGCCCAGAAGTTTGGGGGGTTTGTGCAGCACCTGGTGCCAGTTCAATCTGTGTGGAACAACGAAATCAGGTGGGGAAAGCAGGTAAAGGGAAGGAATCCTTCTCCACAGAGGCAGCCCAGCGAAGGAAATACACCATAAATGATGCAGAGCAGCCAGAGTTTGGTTTTTCTTCCTGACAGCCACATGAATCACACYACAGCCTGAAGCTGGAGCCAAGTGCTGTGAGTAGACGTCAGTTGTTGTTTATTAAGAAGTTTTTATCTTTACCTCCAGACGTTCACATCTTCTGACCTTCTGCCTTTGCCCTGCCACAAACACACACAGAGCATATACAGACTTACACCTGGGCCCTTGAATAAATTAATGAGTAATGTGCACAGCTCCCCTTAGTTTGCACTTTGGGATCTTTTTGGATGATTGTCCCATCTGTGCCAAAGACGCTGGATCTTTTCTGACTTCGATAGACAGAGGTGATGTACCTGAACTTCACATTTTATTACCCTATAATATGTGACACACTTCGTACATATGACCCATTTCACTTTCCTGCATCCTGCTCCTCCCATCATATTTCTGCCTTTTTTTAAAAGCCCCTATCATCCATCTACCAGCATATGCTGCCAGAGGAACAGACTCCTCCTAGSCCTGTGTCCCACATTAACCCTGATGTGCCACCTTGCAGCCCTCCTTGTGCTTAGTGACAGGAGAAATCTCCTCCTTGCTTCCATGAACAGATGGTGAGGCTCAGCTGAGCAGTTTGGGTGTGGATCTGAGGGAATCCCTTTTGCTGTCCAGGGAGCTGCTGTTCACCTGTGCTGAAGGGACTCTGGCACAGATGAGCCATTGCCCAGCAGACCTGTGTGTCTGGGTTCATCTGTGCTCTCCATGCGCTGGAAGCCTTCACCAGAAATGGGTGGGGAAAGCTATTGCTAAAGAACTCACTCTACACAGTTCATGCTGGATTTGACAGCAAAAACTTAGTGCAGGTTAAACTCGTGGAGTTGAATTACTGAAGAGAGCCAAGGCACTCAGACCACCTGTGTTAAACACTCTGCCCYGGCCATTAAATCTGCGTCTAGACGAGGCCACGGGGCTGGGCTGGGCTGCTGTTCACAGTGACTGAGCAAACCACATCCTCMCGTCCTGGCGCTGCAGGAAACTGGAATAACACCGGCGATATGAAAACAGCGCCTGAAAAGCCCAGACCTCCCACCGCTCTGGAGTCGTTCCTTTCAACCTTCGCTCCGCCGTCCAAAACACTCACGTGAAATCTCTCCCCGGAGTCGCTTTACGCCGCAGCACGGAGAGCAATTAGTTTTAATGGCATTAAATGGATCCCCTCACGCCGGAGTGTCAGACCACCTGCCTCGCTCGCACCCTGCCGRCCCCGCTCCCGGGCTGCGGGAATCGGCCCGGGGGACCTGGCCAGGGCAAGGATGCTTAAAAATGTCCTTTCAACAGGACATTGAGGGGCAGGAGCGTGTCCAGAGAAGGGCAATAAGGCTTGTGAAGGGTCTAGAAACTGTGGGTAACGGCTGAGGGGGCTGGAGGGGCTCGGGGGGACCTGAGATGATGCTGTAGCCGGGTGGGGCCGGTCTCTGTTGCCGGGCCTGCAGTGAGAGGATGAGAGGAAATGGCCCAGCTGAGACAGCGGAGATTGTGACTACCTTTAGAAAAAAATTTTAAAATTCACCATCAGGGTGGTCAGGCATTGGAACAGCTGCCCAGGGAGGTGTTGGAGTCACCATCCCTGGAAGGGTTTAAGAGGC
>NW_026623409.1:1446204-1532224 GCF_030028575.1 Malurus melanocephalus | reverse complement strand
GCTGCAAACCCAAGGGAGTAACAGACAAACTTTTGGCTCAAAACAGCATTTCTCAGTTGCATTCTACATTTCTGGTCTAAGCATCTTGTAAGGAGCAGGAGGAAATTGCTCCCCAATTCCCATAAGTAATCTGCACATGATCCAAACATACAATTTAATTACTTTTATAATCTTGGCCTGCATAAGTGCCAATGTTATAAAATCCTAAAATGGCCATTAAACTGTACAGCCAGAACATTTGGTTTGACAACTCCCTATATTCATGAATAGGTTTGACAAAGTTCCCAAAGAGCACATAATTTCAGCAAAATTGTGGCATGACCAGCTCACATTGAAGCTACTTAGGCTCAATTACATCATAAAATGGAGCATCTGGACAGGCTTCAGTGTGTTCTCCCCAATCTCAACTGACAGACCTCTAACTTCTTAGGACAAACCACCCTGAAGTTTTTGGTATTGCTTACATAAACACTGTTATACTTTTAAGATCTTCTGACCTTTTGGAAAAAGTGTTACAATTCTTCAAAGGTTGTAAGATCCAAGTTAGATTTTAAATTCAAGCCCCAAACTCAGATAATGCAAACACATATACCTTTATGGCTTATATCTCTTAGTCTGATCATCATTTTCTTTAATATTAACAACCAAAAAATGGAGAAATGTTGAGGCTGAGGGACTGGGGAAGACAGGAGTAGAGAGGTCTCATTCAAGGGCTGATGACTGAATATTTACGAAATTAAATTTGTAGACATATTCCTCACAGAATCTGAAGCCAACAAATTCTTAATACCTTCTGATATGATCAGAGTGGAGAAAAAGTGGAGAAAAAGCACAGAGAAGCAAGAACAATAAAATGAAAGGCTCAAGACCTGTGGTGTGGATAACCCAATTTACCCAAATACAACAGACAAACCCTCTGTCAAAATCTGACAGTACTTGATGGAAGACAAGAGTACAATGGATTTACATGTGATTGTGACATTGTTTTGTCTCTGAAAGACAAAGACAGTTATTTATACCTCTCCTATGAAGAATTTTTAAGTCTCTAAAGGAATAAGAAATACTTACTACTAAGAAATACTACTATTATTTCTGTTATAATTTTTGTTTCTTAGATTGTAACATACAATATGCACAAACCTATTCAAAAGTTCCTGGATGAAATTTGCCTTATAAGATCATACCTTTGAAAAGTAGAGAGAAATGTTATTGCTGGTAACTGTTTCCTTCAGTTTTCTTGACACATGAATGCAGTGCCACAGCGCTAGAGGAATGGGAATGCCAGCTGAGCCTCAAATACATCAGTGTCACCATGGAGTGTGTAAGGGCAGGAAGGGACACCAGGACACTGGCACAGCAGCACCTTGGGGTCACGCTGTTCTGGGCCACCAGTGAACCTCAATTACCAACTGCACACACACACACATCACTGACTGACCCCTGAGCCAGCCTGGCCTCTTGGGCTCCCTCTGTCTCAGCTCAGCTGCCAGCGCTGCTCTGACTCTTCTCCATCTGCTGCATCCGTAGGGGGAAGCACTGATGGCAGAAGGGGGTGGTGAACCAATGAACTGGGATCAGCTCCCTGAAGAAGTTTATTGTCCGGAAAAGAGGAAACCCTGTACTGTTATCTGCTAAGGTTTTCTCGCATGGCCTGGCCAGTCCAGGCTCAGGGATSCTGAGGRAAACGTGTGAGCCAATTTTAATTTGCCTCCTGGGAATTTAGATTTGACATAAAGCATGGAATAGCAAAGAACTCCAGCGCTGATATTTCAGCTGAAGAAAAACATAAATGCTGCCCCTTCTCTGAGCCCAACCACAGAACYTCCATAGGGAAAAACTGTAGAACATGAAGCTTTTTCCCATCTATTCACCTTGAGCTATAAAGGATGAAACTTCTTGCACCAGCTGCTGCACTGTGAATATTCAAGCCAGTTTTGAAAAGCCAGCTGCAGAGCATTTCAGTGAACCTGAAAAGCACAATGTCTCTTTAGAGCACATCATTAATGCAGCATAAATTAAGGTCTTTCCAATGAACAATGAATAACTGGACTGAACAGTGAGAGCACCCTGATAACAAGGTGAGATAACATTAATTGTCTTTTCCAGAAGATATTTTACATTATTTTACGTTTACCATGGGAACACTTGTAAGTCTGAGTTTTTGTGCGTGAATTTTTGAGTCCCTGCTAGAGACAAGAACAAGTCTGAAGAGAGAATGTCACTTCAGCCACATATAAAAGACTTGGGCAACTACTTGAAATTCCACAGGGGTAAACAGACACTGCTGTTTAACATCTCTGTCAGTAACATGGACAGAGGGACTGAGCGTACCSTCAGCAAGTTTGCTGACAACAAGCTGTGTGGTATGGGTGACATGCTGGAAGAGGGGATTTCATCCAGAGGGACCTTGGCAGACTTGAGAGGTGGGCCCGTCGCAAAGTTACAGAGCACAACAAGGCAAATTGCAAGGTCTTGCACTTAGGTCACAAATACAGACTGGGCAGAGAATGGATTGCAAGTAAGCCTGAGGAGGAGCTGGGGGATGTTGCTTGATGAAAAGCTCAACATGACATGGCAACAGGTGTTGACAGCCCAGAAAACCAACCATATCCTGGGCTGCATCAGAAGCAGCATGACTAGTTGGCTGAGGATGGCGATTCTTTCCTGTACCCCACTCTACTGAGACCCCACATGGAGTACTGCATCCAGCTCTGGCCCTCAAGATGAGAAGGATGCAGACCGGTCGAAGCAAGTCTAGAAGAGGTACACAAAGATGATTTGAGGGAACACCCCTTCCATGAAGACAGGCTGAGAGGTTGGGTTGTTCAGTCTGGAGAAGAAAAGCCTCCAGGAAGGCCAGAGAGGGACTTTTTACAAAGGCATGTAATGACAGGACAAGGGTTCATGTCTCAGCTTCAAACTGAGAGAGAGGTCAAGGCCAGGCTGCACGAGGCGTTGAGCAACCTTATCTAGTGGAAGGTGCCCCTGCCCATGGCAAGGGAGTTGGAACTAAATGAGCTTTAAGGACCCTTCCAACCCAAACCATTCTATGAGTCTTTGATTCTTCATGAGCAACTAAATCTCCTGTACAGTGGCCCAAGGACTTAATCTCACCTAGAGCCTCCATGGGGGGCTTCCCTGTATATCAGTGTCCTCTTGTCTTTTGGCCCCTGTTAAATGGGGACAGTGAAAAAAAATCAAATAAAATCATTACTAAAAGATTAAAAGATGAAATGACTAGAGTATCAATCAAACACATAAGTCCTGATCAAAAGGTTTTCCTGGCTCCAAAAAAGAAGTAGTTTGTGGACTGGGGAACTGCTGAGTCAGGGCACACCACTTCCTTGGTGCCCCTAAAGTGAGGGCCAAGAAGCTCCTACTGAAAGCAGTTTCACCCTCAGATGAGTGCTCTTGGTAACACTTTGGAAAGATTACAAAAGACAGAAAGTATAGCAGAAAGCTGGTAGCTACTGAGTTTGGGATGGGGGGCTTTATTCTGTGTTTTTGTAAATTTTTAAAGGGTGTTCAACACATCATTTATAAAAATATAGGATCAAACTCTGCTTGCATTTACACTGTACAGCCTCAATGACCAATATGGATTGACACTAGTAACCACAAACAGAACTTAAACATGTCTTTTACTTTCTATTTCCATTCTACAAAAGAAATTATTCCTTACAGTAGAAGACCACAGTAGGCAGGTTTCCCTGTCTATTTATTTCTTTTGACATCCTTTGAAATCTTCTCCCAATAAATTTTTATTGACTACGTGTATTAACTGATATTTGCTACAGATGAACAAGAGAGAACCTGACATGAAATCCATAGCAGTCAGCTACACAGACCATGAGGTGAGATTCCTGACATATCCGTTGACTGGACTGAATATGTCAACTGTGAAAAATGGCTGCTACCATTTGAAAATGCAGATGACTGTTCTCCACTTCTAGAATTATATCCTGCAGTCACCAGTATATTTTGAAAAGGCAGAACTGAGATGAAGCTAGAGTAAATTATAAAGAAATCAAGCTATATTCCAGTGGCCAAATGTTTTATAAAGAATTTTCCTGATTTGAAATATTTATTAAAAATACATCTTCTGATATATATACCCACAGAAAAAACAAAACAAAACAAAAAAAAAGACACCTCATAAAAGAAACAAATACCCTTAAATAAAATACTAAGGCAACATTTAAAAGATAACATTTTAACTGTATCTTAAAACATGAGATATAAACAAGCCAGATATTTTCCCCATCCAAAAACAACATTTTTCATCTTGACTTGCACACCTAAAAGTCCTTCAACAGATCTCAGCTCCTATACTTGACTCTTTAATCATCATCTCTGAAGTCCTCATCTCCAGAATTTGTGCCAAATACAGAACTGACACTTTTCTTTCTACCTTTGAGTCTCTTCTAAAACAGAAAACCTTTTTATTTCTGTTCTAACACCACCGTTATTCTCATCTTCAACTCCACTTCCAAATACTTTCTTGCTTTTAACATTTGTCAGTGGTTTTAAATTCAGTTCCTAATAAGGTCCTTYTGCTGTCCTCTCAGCTAGAATCACTCTTTGGTCATCCACCTAAAGTTTCACAGGAAGTTGCCTCTTTCAATTCATCTATCTCAATACCAGAAAAAAAGAGATTTTCCCCTTTCTAGAAAAACCTGAACTTTGTCTACAATCATCCTGTATCATATCATAGACTGAACCTGAATCCTACACTCCTTTAAAGTCTCAGATAACCCAGAATAAAAGCCAACTACAGGCTTCTTAATGCAAAGGGCAAGGCTTCAGATTGCAAAATTTGATTCAAATGTACTGAAACAGTTTTAGTGAAAATAAATGCCTAACCCAACCTAAACAGTATTCTGACTACTCACCAAATGTCAGATTTTGTGTTATATCCCTGGTGCTTCAGTACTTCTGGACTCATGTAATATGGTGTCCCAGTAAAAGTAGTTGCAAGATCACATGAACCCATCAAAAGACAAGAAACTCCAAAGTCTCCTAAAAATATCAGTAGAAACAATAATCTATTAATTTAAATGTATATCTATTCACAGAAACTTTTTTTGTTTATTGTTAGGCATGATAAAATGACTGCACATACAGAAAATCTTGCCAGTATTTGAAATAATGGGAAAAACAATTCTTAAAAATAAAAACACCTCAAATGCATAACATCACAGAAAAATGTGGGTTTGAAGAGGCCTTACAAGGTCATCTGATTCAAATCCCTGGCTCAAAGCAACTTTCATGAGACTGCTCAGGTCCAGGCCCAGCCAAGCCTGAAGCATCCTCAAGGCTAGAGATTTCAATGCCTCTCTTGTGTCTGGTTGTCAAATAAATGCTTGACCACAAATCAAACGGCTATTTCAGACATGATTTTCTTTAAATCTCTTTATTGACAAAATGTCTACTGAACTGTTCTATCCCAGGAAAATATATCTTTTATTAGTATGGAAATCTCACCAATTTTAAGAAGATTATCTTTCAAAAATATATTCTTGGCTTTCAAATCCCTGTGAAGTATCCATCTGGAATAGAAAAGGAAATTCAGCCTCATCCAACTGGAAGCATTCAGAGTCACAGATTAAGTATTTCAGGTATTAACTTCAGCCCTTTCCAGAAAGGCCAGCCCAGCACTGCTACAACTCTGCAAGTGACAATGCACGGATGATGGCATTAAGGAACTTCACATGCACACAGAGGTGCATTCACAGGCACCCACAGGGTGAGAGCTGAAATAGGATAATAAAAATGTACCTGGAGATCCCAGCTAAAAAATACAGATACAGACATAGTATGAGCTGCAGAGGAAGGGARAAAGGCAAGTCTGCCTATCTGACTCGAGTGAAAAGCATTACATCTTATTTTCTGCCCGGAGAATAAGATGTCTCACAAGAGAATAAGGGATGAGAAAAACAGCAATTAGAGCTCCTCAAAGCTAAGAAACACTCCTTCAGAGCAAAAGTATTACTTCAAAGACAAATATCTATATAGCCTAAGCTAGTAGTTCAATTTTTTACAGTGACAGTGTGGAACTTGAAAGAACTTTTTACAAAGATAAAAAGGAAAATAAAAAGAACAATTAGCTTTTACAGACTTATTTTTCCATCAAAGTTTGAAATAACATCATAAGCTACACACGATGTGAGAATATACAGAATCTTCTTAACTTCTATAAATCTTACATGTGTGACAGTAATTTTGCAGCCCCTTAGGAAAAAAATATCCCTGCAGTATACACAACATATTCTCAATTAATTCTTGCTAATAACGTATCCAAGAGCATTGTTCCCTATAACCTCAACTAAATTAGAATTCATCCACTTTTGAAATTATTGCTAACACACAGGATTAGTCATCAGCTCTGCTCAGGAGGAGGTTAGAATTGTGTTTGGCTACAGAAACGGTATTTGTTAATACAAATACACTAGTCATTCAGCCATTTAAAACATGTAAAGAAAGAAACTGATGCTTTAGGATTCTTGAGATGTGGACAAGAAGAACAAATATAATAATTGATTTTAATTTTTTTAGCAATTTTCATTTATTATCTCAAATTTTAATGAGTGTCTTACACGCTGATATAATGAAATTATTTCCAAAATAGTTTTTATATTAAGATCAGAAAATATGCATTTTACAGCACAATTTAAACACACAATTTAATCCACAACTCATTTGAAAATAATTTTTGCAAGAAGAGAAAAAAATATTAAATTCTATATACTCAGTTCACAAATGGGGAAAAAATGAAAATAATACTAGAATTCATTGCAGCATGTACACAGACTGGGCAATAAAAAGAAACGTTTCTGGTTTTATGGGTCAATGAAAAGAGTTCTTTATGTTTCTTACAGGAATTATTTCACTTTTGTTTCCTTTCAATTTTTTTTTGTTCTGAAAGTAATACCTGTAGAAAAAGGTTTGCACATTCAGAAAAATGAAAGTTTTATTCAGTATGCCTCCACCCATGTTTATAAATTACTATCAATAATTTGTTCTCTATTTGACTACTTCCATGAGCAATACACATATACTCCTCACACATTACATCAGTAAGGAAATTAAACTGATATTTGTTATTCTTTTGTAAGTATGTATATGTATATATAAATAGACACATAGTTTTATAGACATCTTGCTGTTTTTATTTAGATTCAGAAAGGGCTTTCCTTATCATTGATCACACAGATGCTTTGAAATAACTTGCTTGCACTGAGTTAAATTTTCTTTGTGCATTGTTGCTGAGCATTAGTAGGTTTTAACCTTCTTTTAATAGTAGTCTTTTTTAGGAATATAACAACAGAACTTTTGAACCTAAAAGTTTCCTGAATATCTTTTATTTTAGTAACAGGTGATTTGAAATATAAAAATGATCCAGAAAGCTTTCAGTAGCATATTATTTGAAAATGAGATTAAAAGAAGGTGTTTGGGTCACATTAGTTTGAATTACAATATAATGCTAATCTTGCAACATATCAAAGAAAATGTTATGCACTTTATTTGCATTACCAGTAAGTATAAACTGTTTTCATATATTAATACAAGAAATAAATATTTGGGTTGATTTTTTGGAGCAGAATAAGGTGCATTACAAGTCACAGTAATGCACCTTATTCTGCCATGATATGTCAGAAGATAAGCAAAGTACAAGCTGAAACCTTAACTGAAAAGAATACTTTAGTGCTAGTATAAAATTAATGTCAAGCCTGCACTGTAAATCCAGTTAAAAAAAGAGAGCAACTTTGTTATTGTAGGAAAAGATTGACCTATAAAAACAACATGAATTAACTGATCCCCAGCAAACTTTACTTGATGGACAGTGAAGTGACTAATGAGTGGTTATTTTGGGTAGAAATTAATACTTGAAGAGTGCTTCAAATTTGGGCTGTAAACATATCCATATCTATGTTCTATAGAGTACCTGCTTGCTGTCTCATTGTCATTGTCATAAAAGAACAGCACAAGCCCTGAGGAGTGGGCARTCTCCTGGAATGAAGCTTTGCTGCAACAGAACCAACTGCAAGTGAAGCTGAAGGAAGCTGAAGTATTTTACTGCTGTGAAATCATCAGGAATTAATTTCTCTTTCCTCTGTCAGATCTCTATAGAGGAGTAAGAGGTTCTGTGTATGTCTGAATCCTGTATTATCTACTGTTTGCATAAAGAATAACCTTATAAAAATCTGTGTTCATAAATTCTTCATAAAGATTACCAAAACGATGGGTAACATAATGATCAGCCTTATTCAAATTGAGSTTAAATTAATCAATGGCCTCATTGCCCAGTTGCTGTGGGATTAATTTTTTGCACTGGCATGTGATGGGCTACGTGTATAATGAGAGACTACAGGATGGTTTCATGCTATAGATCTCCATCCACTGAACTATGTTCTCTCTCTTTTATTTCTCCCTTTGTTAATATCAAAGACAGATAAGGATTGAATCTGTTTATTTCTAGGTAATTTTAATTTCAAGTTTCCAATTTAAAAAATAAACAATAAGCTTCCAGCATAAGAGTTCTCAAAAAGTGTGGAAGTTCAACTAAAGTTATGCAAGAAGTGCAACAAAGTGACTATTTCATGTTTAAAACTATAAATAACAATTGTTGCTTCTCTGGAATAAAAGGTCCCATCCAAAACGGTGGGTTTTCTTAGGAATGGCATGGGAAAGGACCAACCCACAGGCTGTAAACACTTCAAACTTCTCACTCTAGGGAAAAGTTTTCTTTGCTTCAGAACATAAATTAAATATATTACAGCCTTTTTTCCATATCAGTAGAGAAATCATTCATTATTCCTCTACACCAAAACAGAAGGCTGTTATTATGTTTTTAAATTTCTGTAGGTAGTTTTAAATTCTTTTAAGCCTAATTTTTTCCATTTAAACTACTGTTCGACTTTATACTAATAAGAAAAAGATTATATTTTGTAATGTACATAGAGCCAAATAACACAAAATACAAATATATATAAATTAAAACTGTCAAATTATTTGTAAGTGTCTGGAGAGGTATTATTAGCTATGACTGAAAAGGAGCAAATGAAATGCTGTTTGGAAAATCAAATTGCTTTAACTGGAGAATTAACTGACTTTTCAGGAAACCAAATTTTATATACATATTTACCAAAAAATTTTATTTTAGGATCTTATTTTATTTTAAAGATTTGTTTGAGAACAAGTGGAAGATAAGTAAAATAGAGAGTAGACAAAATGGACACATAGGAAAACAAGAGACAAAAGAGGAATTAAGGAAATACAGAAAATGAAAGACAAAAAGAATAACACTCAGAATAAAATAAAGTAGTTCAGTTGTACGGGGCCTAAAATGACCATCAATCCAAATGTCATGTGTTGTTATTATTATTTTGAATTATTCTGCAAAATGCATCTTCTAAACACATATATTAAAGAAAGAATTTTGACAAAGGGGACTTTCCTGGTATCAAAATTTTTAATGATAAGTTGATACATTGGAGTTCAAGAAAGAAAAAAAAAAAACTAACCCACATTGATAGTTTAGTTACATTGTCAGGATTTTTATTTCCATTTCCCCCTGTCCTTCTGGCCTGAGGTGAATGCTGGAGAGCACAGTAACCCAAGAGAGTGTCCTCCCGTCACTGGCAGGGCAGCATTTCATGTACAAGTCCTGGATAAATTGGCATTTAGGAACAAAAATGCTCTTGCATCTTGGACAGCAATTCACTCTGCCCTTTTCCCTCTACAGTCTGACACTTGCAAAAACTCATTAGGCATTCATCAGTTTAGGTCAAACGTATCCCACACACTTTACTTCAGTTCAATTCAGGAATAGCTGCTCCTGATGACAGGTGACCTCTCCACCCACTGCTCACTTGCACCTAAAATTCAGGCAAGCAAATTTTGCCTAAACCCTGCAAAGGATGCTACAGATACCAGAGAGGCATCATACATGTCCAGCACACTGGCAGCAAGGGAAATCTTTCCATCACTGCAGTCAGCCTGCCTAAATCACACTGAAGGCAAGAGCTACACTCAGAGATGACCAGGTAGGTATTCATCTACATACACTACCGCTGTTCAAACCATGAGTTATCTCCTCATACTGGATGACCTACAGTATTGTTTTAAGTTAATATTTGCTATGCTGTTAAAAGTGATGTCTCTTTTCAAAGAATGCTTGTATGTAACTCCACTGATTTTGCTGGGAATCCATCAAGCATATGCATCAAGCATACTGGATGCTTCACATTAAAAATGTGCACAACATGCTTGCTGACTCCCCTGTAAAAAGATTACTTTGTTTTAAACCTTTTAATTTTCATCTAAATAWATATATATATTTTATTTATATTATACTGTGCTCCATTTTCCATTTGGCTCTTAAAAGAACTGGAAGACATGTACCATTTTCCTGCTAAAAGACATAATGTACAATTATTGCAGGATAGATAATTAATTACACTTGGGGTATCTGACATGTACTAACTACAACAGTTTGATGAACATAACTTTCATTTCTGTTTGAGTACTTCCAACTAGTCAGTTAGTCCATTCACTCCCTTCCCACGCTAAATGCTCTCAAATATCAAATGACTGTACCTTTCATGCATATAGTTGACTCCAAGTAACAACTGTATAAACCAGTCTATTACTTGACTTTGAGTGAATATCTTCCCAGAATCTCTGTACTCTTGAATTTTAAAGTCTAGATCTCCACCCTGAAAAACATCACAAAATATTTTTACATTGAAATTGAGTTTTCAAAATGCTATTCTCCTTTATCATAGTATAGGATCCCACTTCCTTAGGCCTTCAGGCATCCTAGCATGTCGGTCTGTAAAATCAACACATGCATGTGAATTCTGAACTCTCCCAGCACCAAAAGCATACACAAGTGAGGGGCAAAATGGTATCAAATAGTCTTGCTTCGTAGTTTTCTCTTAGTGTTACACAAGATTATCAAAGTTTCTAACTGTTTCTTTCTTCATGTCACCCAACTTCCACATCTGAGCTGGTCACCCCAAACCATTATGGTCAACACAAAGGAACATGCATCTGTATAGTGTGATTATCTCTGCCATATGATTGTCTACCTTGGGAAGGGATGGATCATGCTGTAGAAACACTGTTTCTCTGCAAAGATTTATGATAAGGGCCTACATTGACTGGCTAATATATAGACAACTAGGCAAGTGAAATTAATTTCCCCCAATCAGTGTAAATAAGTTAATAAATTTGAGTAAAGCATTTCCACTCTGGTCAAACACTGCACAGTCAAGAGACACTCATTTATTATGTTATAATAACCATATCAGTATCAAAGAAACTGTGTCATTCTCTTAAGAATTAAAAGACAATCCCTTTAATTATGATATTTAGCTGTTTTTCAAATTTACTTTTGCCAGAAATAAAGCAGATTTAAAGCCTCAAGAATATGTAGCACATGTTATTGGGATACTTCACTAAAACAATTGATTTTGAAGTAGCACTCGGAATGGAGCAATATGACACATAGTAGGGTGTGCCAATAAACCAGAAAATATATCCAGAAAAAGACTACTTGAAAACTACAAAAATCCAGATATTTGGAAATATCAGTTGTACAACAACATGATGAAAGAGGATTTTGAGGAGACTTCCAGGAAAACCATTCATTTTGCTCAAAATACAGATGGTTGTGAGCTGATTGTTTATCCAGTTTATAAAATAAATTCATTTTGTCTACAAGAATGCACAAGCATTAATTAAGCAGTGTCTTAAGGTAACTAACCCCAGAGCAAAGGGAGAGTCTGATTACATTCTAGTGACTAATTACCTTACATCAGGACAGTTTATTCACCACAAATCATTACTTTTCTGTTATACATTCTGCATAAAATCAGATGTTGTATGTGCCATATACCTATTTCACCTGTACAAATGTACCAGTACCATAATTTCCAATCATCAGCCATTTACTCCTCTGCACTGTTGACCCTCAATGTTTTATATTTTCAGCATTTTTTTTCTGTTCCCAACACCACAGTGCTTCATACTGCTGCCACAAAATAAGCAGATTCTATTCTTGCAGATCTAAACATTCATGTGATTCTGACGTGAGTTCACAGTAATTTCTACGGCCTTTCTTGTTCTAAGTTATAACATTTGAAAGTGAGTGCATTAAAACTAAGCAAATCTGTTTTGTCATCTATAAAAATGTGTTCCCTGACCATGTCTTGCAATTTTTTTATTGAAATGTCTGAATCATCTCATTCACTAGGGAAGGGAATATGGGTTCAGCTCTCCATCTGCCACCCTGCTCCTGCCCAGAGAGCTGTTCTTCTGGGAACATGGAACTGTCGCAGCTGCTTCCCCTTTGCAACTCCAAATGTTCAGCAGCTTCCCCCTGTTTGCTTGCAATAGAGAAGAGGAAGGAAAGAAAAATTGTTGCTGGGTTCTCCATTGCATGGCAACCAAATGGGCTGTGTCTGAGTCTACTCACGCATCTTGAAAACAATGAGTCATTATTATAAAATAAACTGTTCCAGACAGATGCCCCTGACCATCCAGAGCCAATTGTAGCAAAAGCCCAGGAGTGAGGGGGCTCAAACATGTGACAGCTGGCTGCAGACCTCAAGGGACTGTGTACTATCCAGGTGAGGACAGATGAAGTGCAGCAGGCTCCAATCACTGTTTCTCCCTGTCCCAATGTGTCCCCTCTCACTATAACATATCGCCATAAAAAATGCAAAGAAAAGTAAGTGCAGGACCTATAGAGTTAGGGCAGTGAACACTCTGAAGTTGAGGGAAAATTCCTTCAAAAGATCTAAGGAGAAAAAAAGCAGCTGAATAATTCACTACATGTGCCCTCACAGAACTGCACAGCTTTTTATCTCAGGCAGGGAAGAGTGGTCTCAACGTCCTGCAATTAATTTAACCTTGATTTTGTGTCTAAAAAAAGGAAAACAAAAACACATCATAAAAGATTTGCTGAAATACTGCTGCTGTGAAACTCTGAAAAAATTTGTTAACCCAATTTTGCATTAAGGAAGGTCAGTATAATGAAGTTCATAAGGAATTCAACAATTTAACAAATTATGTACATATGGAGTTTCCAAGCTGCAGTTTCTATTTAAATATCAAGAGTCTCAAACACACCAGTAAATTATTTAAAACAGCTTAGCATCTAGAGCTTATAACGTGAACAGGCATTGATTGCTTTAGTTATTCCTTTTGCTCAGATTTCCTTAGCATATGTGTACTCACATCACAGCTGAGACTGCAGTCAAGAGACATAAATAAATGTCAGGGGGAAAGTACAACCAGTTCTGCCTTATAATATATTAAAATAATGTAACTTTTAAAGTAACTGCTTTGTAAAAAGTGTATTTTTTTCAAGTCAAATTTATAGTAAAAAATGAAATCCAAGGTTCATTAAGGCATTTTTTGTTCAAAATCAGGCTTAGCTGATAATGTTCGTATTAGCTGTAAGATTTTGATTTGGGAAAAGGGTCTAAGAAGCTCAATAAGTAAGATCAAAACAGAACACATATACTTCTTCCTTATAATTTGATTGAATTCAGTTATAATAAAAGACATCAAGCTGAGCAATGGAGACCAATGTTCTCTGTTTTTCTTTCACAGGACAAGGTACAGCATGGGGCAGCTGCACTGGAGGCTCACTCTATGCTACTCATGCAAGAATGAACAAAGCACCGTGGCTAATGAATAAGTCACAGTACTTTGGAGAAAATAGAATAAAGCTCAGGAGGGGTAGTTCCGTTTCCATGCCAACTTAATGTCTGCTCTTTGTTTTGAGTCTGCCCAAGAGTACCAATTACTGCCAATCTGGTAATTATTCTATGCATGAGAAACTGAATGTACTACGCTTCCAAACAAGGATCAGGTAGCACTACATTTTTCTCATTTTCAATTTAGGCATGATTCAAACAGGCATCTTTTAGGTCAAAAGACTGAAATCCCACCACATACAAAGGCAGGTTATAGATAAGTAAATACAAAAGTATACCTTCTGGAAATACTCCCACTAAAATAGAAAAGAAACTTTATAGCACTGTGTGCAACTTTGCTTTGTGCTTTTCCTTGTAGGAACATTCAGTGAAATATATTGTAATGGCTTAAATGCAATGATACCACAGAACCTGTTCCTTTTGGAAAGTCAGAAGCACATCCTATTGGACCAAGTATCATTCTGACCTCACCTAGCAGACTCAAAACAGAAAAGATTCAGTACATAACAGATGAATTGATTTCCTCCTCCTTCATTCACCTCACTCTGATACATTCTCACTTGTTTGAGGACTCCCGGACCCTAAGGTAATGCTGTACCAAAATAGTTTCATGCAGGCTAGTTTATATTGCATAAAAACCCCAAAACTCCAAGGAGTAATGCTTGGGATTACTCTGCTTTCATGTTCTTCCTTATTCACCTATAACTTTATGCCAAATGAAAAAAAAAAAAGAAAAAAAAAGTGAGTAAAAAGCAGTAGATGGACAAAAGACAGACTATAGTGCTGCTGACATTCCCATATGTTTAACTGATCTAGTATTGGGACACTTTGTACTTGTAGAGASAAAATTATGAATGCATGGGAATAGCTGAACACTTAAAATAATCCCTCAGTTCTGAGCTCTGGATTTCCTCAAAGAGTTGACAGTACTCTCAAACCCAGCTGTCAAACATTCAGGGAATGGCACAAAAAGATTTTGCATGGGTGTTACAATAATATGTGAATAAATATTCAGATTGTATCACAGAATTAAACATTTAAGATTTAATTWTGAAAAGTCCCAGAAAAAAATACACATCAAAGAAAGCTTCTAAGGAAGAAATAACTCTCAGGGATTACACTTGTTTAATTATTCCCATGAAATCTAAATTCTTAAAGCAATGTGATTAGTTAAGTCAAATTTGATTTGTGTACAGGTAACTCAGTAGTCTAAGATCATTATCTTCCAAAGCATTTCAGCATGTCTAGCAGARCACAGCTGAAGAGTTTGCTTCTCAGTTTCATTAAAAGATCATTTTATGTATAAGAGATTTTTTTTAAGAGCACATCTATATTTAATACAAAGTATGCACTTGTTTTATATAAACTACTGAAAACTGGCTTAAATATGTTTAAATTCTTATTCGAAAGCTCTAAGACAGATTTCAGCAATATGTTCTTAAACCAAATGCTGGAGTCAAAAAATAAATAGTAACTATACTGTAGTGCATCCTGCTTCGATATTTGTTGTATCCACTACATTCTGGTCTTTGACTCACACTGTTTTTCATTTTGTAAAGCCAATGTTGYTGTCAAACTCATCATCCATGTGGTAGGCTTAACCTTCTTGTAATCACCTCTAAATCCCAAGGGAGTTTTCCCTTCCTCATTTATATCACATTTTATTTCATGCCCCCACACCCCCAATCTTATCTTCTCTCATCTATCAGTAGCACAGAAGTGGTACCACCTTTCTGAGGTCTTCCACAGATTTGGCAATGTGTCCGCATTTAAGCCTTTCTTGTAACACTTACTATGACACACCAAATGAACTTGTATTTAATATTACCTATTWCCTCTTCTGTGGTTTGTTCGTCTATGAGTCTCACATGAGAAGGTAACATTCCTTATCTGAAAGGAACACASCTTACAAGTAGAAGGTGATGCCACAAGCAACAAATAAAGACTAAAATTCAAACTAAAACATTTTATTAAATGGCTTCTTAGGACACSCTATTTTAACACACACATTCTGTTAAATTTCTTCAGTCTCACCTCACAATATTCAGTGATAATGCAGAAACTATCTTGCTCCACAAAGCTTGCATAAAATTTGACAATGGCTGGATGGTCTAATTTGGAGAGTAGTTGTGCTTCCAGACTTGCTTCAACTGTTTCATTAGGCTTTAGGTTTCCAACAGAGATTTCCTTTAGGACCTTTCTAGAGGAAAAAAATAAAAAAAATAAATCTTTATAATAATAAAACCAGAAAAATAAAAAAAAACATGTAATATTCAAAATCCCATCAAAATTTCCTTAAGTGCAAAATAGTAACATTGACTAAATATTGGCAACATGAAATGATGAGATAAATATGGGTAAACAAAGAGAATGGATTAAAAATCAAACAAATATGTTAGTCACCATATAGATTAGACAATGTATTAAAAATACTGTTTTGAAATATTTCTCCCACTAATTCCCTACTGCACTGTTTTCTTTATAACATGTTTTCAGTGCTATGCATCACTGCATAATAACAAACATAAATAAAAAATCAAATTTAAGTGTTTTCAAACCCACTCAGAGCATATGGTCAAGATTCATACATGAAATAARGAGCAGCAAGAAACTGCATTTACAGTTTCTGCCCAAGTCTCTCCACRGAGGCACGAGAAAAATCACACAGAATAATATGTCTGTGGCTGTTTTTCCAGTGATAAACTCAGGCTATCTGGTTGTTTGGKTTTTTTTTAAACATCAGCCTGTCCTTCATCTGAGAATGTAAGTGAAAAGTACAAATCTAGATTTGGGCTGGAATCTAGTTATACTGTTTTAATGAATTCTAATCTTTTTGTATTTATCGCTTATTTAAGGAGGCCATAAATCCTCTGGAAAAGCCTGGAAAAATACAGGGAATTTTCAGATTCTTCAACTTTAACACATGAATGTGCCATACAAGAATTTGTAGTTCAGAATTAGCTGTATACAGAACCTGTAATAGAGCAATTTACCCGACATGGAAAAAACCCTCAGTGCAGAGCACTATGAGAAAGCATATTTTGCCAAGATCTTCCTGATGAAATGTTTAAAAAAGACAACACAACACTCTYCATTTCCATTTCCATTACCAGTCACTGAAGAATAGATAATTGATCTTTTCTGAAGGAAATATTGAAGCCTATTAGAGAATACTGTGKTTTTTTACTGAAATAAAGTGATGAATTTCCCCAAACTTTTGAATACACRAAGGGCAAGTTTCAGACTGAAGGGACGCTTCCACAGTGTTTTTAGTAATTTCCCCATTCAACAGAGAATAGTTGTAAAATTACTGTAGTTAAACATGACAGTGATAAAACTACAGTAATTCACCTTATCTAAAGGAAGAGAAAAAAGCTGTGTTTCTTCATAAGAAAATTTTTCCTAAATCTGAACAATCAGTTTCTGACTAGCAATGTATGAWTTTTTATATAAACTTGCCAAATCCMCATCAGGAACTGTGATGAAAAACATGCCCTTTGARCTGTTTGGATCTGTACAGACAAGCTTCATGGAACACAGACAGGCAATACCTACTGCAATCTCCTCATCTTCAGTTGACAGGGGTCATTACTCCTTCCTTCATAAAAATCATGTCACAGAACTGACAAACAGGATGAGTCCTTGTTAAAGACCACTTAATACAAGTTTCTTGTATACCCAAGACAGCAATAAAAGCCTGATGTGTTGATGTGTAGGGATAGCTTGTCATCTTAGTCACTCAGTGATCTTAATGCTGTCATCAGCTGTCAGACAAGATGACAGGTGCTTTTCTCATTTAAATTAATTCCCAGAAGAAGAAATCAAGAAAATATACTTTTTGTAAATAAGGTATTGGTTTTCTGCAACACTGTTCTAATTCATACCCACAGATAGAAGACATTTGCTTCTGGAAAGGAAACTTTTGAATGCAATCAAGATTAGGCTCATCTGCATGCCTCTGGTATATGTGTGTACTCTGTATGTAGATAAGTTTTCATTTTACTGCATTAAATATGAAGAATGTAMCTAGGCTCCATACTATCTGCAAAGCTTTTGATAACATTTTAGTAAATACACTTAAAATTTTAAAATATGTACTAAAATAACTCCGTGTTTATTAAGTATTGACAAAAAAGTTATGTCAGACTCTCAGAAGCCTCACAGAGAAAACAGAGAATTCTCCAGATCTGAAGCAGCTCTTCTCTGATAAATTTAGAAGAAAAGCAAGGAAGATAAAAGACTTCAGCCAGGAATTTATCTATAAAAATTAGCTATACTTTTCAATACATAGAACACCTAAAGAGTACTTAAATTCACCCTACCCCATTTCAGTATTTACACAAGTGAATTCTACCTGAACAGGCAGCTAAAATGGGCACATCCTGTGATACATACAACTCCTAAGACAACTCAAATTTGGCATCCCTAGTGATGTCAAACAGGCTGACAGGTCCGCAAATAAAAGTTCAGTAATCATAAGAAAACAACAAACCTTTCTTAGATAAAAATCCTGACTGCATTTCCTCTCTACCAATAAAATCCAGYTCTACATTTTGAAGGAAATGAAGTATTTCTGCTTCCATGATCCAACCTGCATTTTATGGTTGGTATATAATAAAGAATGAGCCATCATGATTCATAATTCAGACATGGTACTTGTATATCACCTGCTGAAAATCTGCCTGCATTGTGTTACTGAAGTATTTTTTTTAAACTTTGAAGTATTTTTGAAGTTTTGAATTTGAAGTATTTTAAGCCTTTTGAAGAGTGTCACATGAACATTTATTGGGAATAACAGACTCTCTTCTTAAGATTTTATCAAGACTCCATCTGGAGTATACAGATACACCTGAAAGTCAAGTTCTTTCAAAAAATCTGTCCTTATATATTCTGCCACTTAGGCTCAAGCATTAAGCAGGATTTAAAAGGTCTACAGCTCTTTCCATGAACTAAAAAATCTTAAATTTATGGCATGAAAAAAGAAAGCAGACATTTCAGTGGCATATACAGACAACAAAGTAAACCCATTAAAATGTGGATATCCTCCAAATACAATAMTTAACTACCCCTTCTGATATAATGCTAAATGAGATATGCTAATTTAAATTCAAATATTATTATAAATTTGACTTAGTGTACAATACCAACACATAAGCAAATCATAGAGTTGTTTAGGGTTAGCAAATCATATAGTTGTTAGATCATCGAGTCCARCCACAAACCTCACATTGCCAAGTCCAACACTAGACCATGTATCTAACGACAAGATAAAATGTCTATGAATACACAATTAGAAAACTTCATTATAGAAGTGCTAGGCAATATCTTAAATACAGAACAACAGCCTCCTGATTTTAACTGTGCGGGAAAAGACCCAAGCCTTGCAATTCAATCAATAACAGAAGCTCACTTTGAACTTTATCTCGAACTGACCACAACTGAATGTAGTGAAAGCATTCATATCTGAAGAGCAAAAAAATCCAAATATCACTATGTACATCCAGGTACAGGAACAACATCCAATCCCTTCAGAGTGGGAAAGTAACATGAGAGATAAGCCCTCTCCCACACCCCAAAGTACAGAAAGCAATGTCCCAACCTCTGCAGTGCCCAAACCTCAGGAGTCTCACACACCTTCCCTGGGAACACCTTCTGATTTTCATTAGCAAAACTGTGCTGGCTTGTGTTGTCATGCTTAGAAAAGCAGCCAAGCCAGTACATTGGGTCTGAAAGTGAAGTAACAGCGAGCAAGAAGGGCTAAAGAGAGCATAACTAAAACAAGAGAAAAACAAACATGAAGGTGGAATCTCCAGAAYATGGGCACACAGTGGGAATCCCTTTCTGAGCTTTGCTAGTGACTGACAATACACCACAGAAGTGTTTATTTCAGTCTGTTTGCACTGATCTAAAATTGAATGTTTTACAACCCATCTGGTATTTGTTTACATTGATGACATACTTTATTATTATATAATTTGGTTTATTGGATCAGATGCAATTCTTAAAAGGCAGTGCTTCTCAAAATGCCCTCTGTTTATTGAGTAAACTGCAACATGAATTATTGTCTAGGTACATTTCACTTAYTGAGAAGGAAGCAAAAGAAATATAACTCCCTTCATGTCAAGAATAAACAGGTCTGATAAAATAAGAGAAAAACTGTGATCTAGGACTATATTATCAGAAGTTAAGTTTTTGATTAAACAGAAAATTCATTTTACACAGGTAATGTTTCAGTGAACTGCAGTTAATTATAATTTCATTCAGATTTTAAATTGCCAGCAGGGAGAGTTTTAGCATAACCCACAACTGTGTCCTGTATTTCTATCCATGTTGACTTTTGTAGGACTACAACTTCACCCTGGCAACTTTTCAGTACAAGAACCAGGTGCAATTCTGTAAAAACGCATCACCTCTTACTGGATCTATAACTGGATCTGAAATTGGTCACAAACAATAAAATCAAAGGAATGCCTGTCTAAATAATGATGTCTTCAATTCTACTTATCAAATGGCAAACAGAGAAGGTACAACACTAGAAATGGGGACCAAAATGAGGAAGAGGTKACAACATTCATGCAGAAAGTTTGCRCAAAACTTCCACACTATTGAAATTGTTTGGGAAATTCGGTAACAAAGACTCTATGTGCCTACAGACAGAGTGAAGTCACCCACCATTACTGCTTCTTCTTTCCTTCAGTTTATGGCTTAGCAACAAAACTCAAATAATCTGATTCAAAAATTCAAATAATCAAGTGTCTGCATGGTCAGATAATTTAAGTATTCGTCTATCTGTTAGAGAAAGACGATGCTGGTRAAACCATGAAATACAAAACGTCAGCATGTAAAAATCAGTTTTACCTAGAAGAATACTTAGTTTTAGTTAAGGAAAGAAACACAGTAAATTAAGAGCACTTGATTTCTATGGCAAAATCAAGAAGATAACCAAATTTCCAGTTAAAAGCAAACAATGAGTGTTGTTTGGTATTCCTCCTTGCATACACATACTCACTCATTACCCAAAGCATTTCAAGCCTAAATAACTACGTAACTTCTAAAATCAAATATTGGGTTCCCATAGTGGTATGGATTTCTTAGTCAAGCCATAACCCTTTTCAATTCTAAGTATTGCTTAAATCTTAAATTGAATACTGAACTTCTTTTGTTGTCCCCCTGGACACCATTGACTTACTAGTAATACCATAACTGTTGTAAGTAACTGATCTTTTCTGTTCTCCAAAACAACCTATTCACATAGTTCATGAATACTCACAGACTCTGASAACTAATCCCTGAGTTAACCACATTGAATTCAATCACTGTATGCGCACTGTAATATCTGCAGATGGATTACATATAATTTCATTTTCTGAATAAGTACTTTAACTAATTTAACCTCGCTTTAGTATCTTTGAATGGCAATGAGATTTCTTAAATTTGCAAGTGAAATGGATGATTCACTTTCCATTTCCATCAGCAAGTCACAATTACAGCACTTACAAATATTTTTCAAGATGCCACATTTTCAAATGCTCTAACAATATGCACTAACACTGAACAGGCCAGCTCRTGGTAAAAAATGTTTATGGTTATTTGAAAATTAACAGTTCCTAATTAGTACCCAAAAAATGTAGACTTTGTTTTCTGGAATATGAAACATGAAAGAKAATACTGTTGAATTAAGTTAGCTTCAAGGAATACAGATTCTATCATTTTCTTCTGCACTGATCAAACTCTCATATACATAAAGGGGCATAATTTAAATTATTTTTGGTCAATCATATGTGCCARTTTTGGAAAACAAACAGTAATTATAAAGCAAAGCAGAGCAATTGTGTTATCTTCCACAGAACTGTACAAGTGATTAAATGAAATAATTTATTTAGAAATTAAAATGCACTYATTGTGAATAATTCTTTGGGACATTTTGGGTTACCCTCTATACTGATTAAAAAYGACAGAATGAAGTGGATACTGATTCATAAAGGATGAATTTTCCTCTAAAGCCAAATTTTTGAAATCTAGTTTTTTTTTTCCTAGAGAGAAATGGAAACATAAAATGTAAATATATTTATAGTCTATTCATATGTTTCAGTTCTAAATCAAATACTAAGAGACTGTGATTGAACTGAAGAAATTCGTGTCTTAACAGGAAAATTGCTAATAATTATGATGAGATACTAATACCTGTGAATGTACTCATATTTAGCAATACTTTATCGTTGCATGTTGCATTATCCCCCTCTACTGTTCATCCAACCTTTCCTACAGCCCAGTCTTGCTTAAGAATGCAGTTCAGCATCATGCTGCCCCTAACCTAAATGGAATTTTTGAGATATAACAATGACCAAATAATTTTATTTATTCTCTGTATCTTTGAAGRCTTCCATCAAATAATAAATCTTTTAAACCAGGCATTTCTCARTTGTCATTTCATTGCACAGACTTAATATATTTTACAATTAATTGCTCTCTGCTAATAAAGATTCCCTTTCAAACAAGACGAGACACCATTACAGAACTAAATATTGAATGCTGCATTTTTTCTTCAAGCTTTTTAATAYGATTAAAAGTCTCATAATTGCCATGTTATAACTCTTCAACTTGCAGCYTTGGGCTAAAGCATCTGCCAAAAAGAATTTTCCTTCTGTAGCAACTAATTTGAATTTTGAAATTAGTTGCAATTAGCAATTTTGAAGAAAGGCCTTCATATCACTTGATCTGTATTCATCAGTTACAGAAAACAGACTTGTGAACAACAGGAGTAGTGAAGGGAAACCAGACATACTAAAAATTGCTGTAAGAATGCATTCCATAGAAATTCAACTAAAAACTTGTTAATGCAACATTTAATTGGTCCTCTTCTGAATTATATATATTTGTAAGCAGAATTATGTTCCTTTTGCTGTTGCAAGGATATTTATGTCAACAGTATTGTCCCTTCAGTGGAACCAATTCCCATAAGTAATTTCAACAGTAATTGCTGCAACTTTAATGAGRAGATTCACTACCCCTACATGTCTCTTTCCATCAGCATCTCTTTCAAAGTTTATTTCTGGCATGCATTCAAGTATTTATGGTACTGGGAAAAAAAAAAAAAAAGTCATGTAGTAAAAGATAAAAGTGTGATTTATGGCTTTACAAAAGCATGTTACTAAATAGCCTATAATCAAAGGCAAAGAGAATCAAGCAATACTGAGGAAATTAATTGCATTTAACCWCCATTGTTAGATAAAACAATTTTTAGCTCTCCTGAGTATGATACTGTGGTCTTAATAATCAGTGAAACACATGAAATTCAAAAATTATGCAACTACCCAGGGACATTGAAAAGTTGTCTTGAAACATGTGAAGGGCACACCATGGATGTAAGAGAAACAAAAAAACTAGGAAATTCATAGGCACAATAACAAAACAAAACAGAAAAAAATGGGGGAAAGTACATTGACTGTCCAGCAAATCCAGAATTTATTCCATTCACTGCAGCAGTTTTCTCATTAYATTGTACAAATGCAACAAAAAAATGGAGGCTCATTCTGCATGGAAAAACATCCCTGATGCAGACTTTAGAGGAAACCCCTTGCCAGTAAGCGTAACCCATAAGAAGATACAGTAGACAGGTRTATTCCAATATTTCAAACACCTATRGTATCTTTGAGGCAGGTGSCCACARTTCAGCCTAAAGTAATAATACTGCACTTCTCCCAATTTTCTTACTAAAGCTAGCTGACAAGTGCATGAAAACTAAACATCCGTTTCAGCAAAATGAATGAGACAGGAGTGTTCTCAAGGCATTTGCTTAATTACCAAATCACTTCATTCTGTCTCTGCCATTCACCTCAGAGAAAGGTAATGCGCAGTAATACCTTAAGCACAGGTCTCCACCCAATGTTGAAAATGTTATTTCCAAACAATTCTCAAAACAATGAACYCAACCATCAGCACTGCTCTCTGCCTGCATATATGATCAGAAYGTGGTGAGTGCTGCATCACTGAGCTCCTGGGAGCTCAGCTCTGTGGGAGATGAGATTTATTGTGAACCCAAGTAGTGTTTCCTTTAAGGCACACWGTCTCCCACTTACATATGTTAAACACCTAGTTAGAATCTTACCCAAATGGACAAATCCTACTGAAARTTAAAAACTAGGCTACTTAGTCTAAGAAAGGTATATTAAAAAGAGAGTGGTAAAAGAAAAAAAAAGACAAACCAACAACAATACCACTAAAGCTCATAAAGATGASTAATCAGATGTAAAAATTGYATCAGACAGCACTGTGGAGGATTTCACAGACACCTGTGTTATACAAGCTGAACGAAGGGTCTCAACATGTTCCAGTATGGATCTTTTGATTCCAAAGAAACCATAGAATGTTCAGGTTTTATGGTTTTTGATTATGTGGGAGCTAGAAATTTTAACACAGTAATTGCCTGYGCAAAGGACTGCRGCATGGTTGTGACTTTAAATTGGCMAATCCACCACAAGCAAGGACAGGGWTAAATTTTACATCTGTGCTCCAATGCCAAGCTACCCTGCAGCCCCCACTAGAGAGGGGGACTTTCCAGCATAGGAACTTTCTAAACTTTCTTACACTGAGCTGGAGGAGACCTACCTGTGCCATCCTAAACTGCAGGAACAGCTGGGCTCTAAGAGGGATGCAGGGGGTAGGGACTAAAGCACCTTCCCATACAGTCTCCAGTGAGATCTGCTTTGGATGAATCCAGGGTTTTCAAGCTTGTCTTTGAACCTGTTGGCCTGCACTAGAAAATATTTGGAACAATTGTTGCCATTGCATGAACTGCCTGCCAAACTTGAAGCAAAACATTTACAGTTTCACTCCCGGGCAACTTCATGGCAGGTGTACCCTTAAACAAAGAACGAGAACATCAGCCACTCTTCCAGTGAGGAAATTCCTTGGACATTGAGCTCTAGATCTTGACTCTGTAGCATTGCTCACAGAATATGAAAGGCATGCTTCGCCAYTTAGGTGGAAAGCTCATGAAGGCTCACTTCTCAAAGTGGTCTAGCTAAATCCACAAGGTCAATGTTTTTATGATCTCTTATTTGGGCCAAGCATGAATGTACACCTCAGCAGCCATGGCACAGTAGCTGAGTCTTACATGGAGAAGCAGAGGCACACACAACCGAACCAAGCCAAAAATGTTTCTTTGAGAAAACCTTACATAAAAATAAGCCACAATCARGAAGATCCTACAGGAAATGAACCTTTGATCAGTTATCAAGGAGATCATGAATGTCTGTTCACAAATCTAAAATGTCCTGACAGATTCCAGTTTTAATTTCTAGTTTTTATTATTAAATGAAGGCAAAGAATAAAGGAAAGCAGTGTRATTAGATGCATATGCAGACAACAACTGGCAGGGAATAATTTGCTACTGTTTTCATCAAGTCAGCATCAAATGACCATTCCCTTGGAATACCTTCAGAGAAACAAATAGGCARTAAACACAGGGATTTGACAACAGCACTCTGCTGCTTGTCTCTTGGATATTCATAAGTTACAAATCTCTTCCACCTTTAGATTTTATATCATTTGTTATAAGAAGACATAAATAATTGAAAGTCACATGATAAATTATTCAGCTTAGTGCGCAGTTTCCAAGGAATCATAGCATGAGTCTGGATTAAAGCTATAATGCAAGTCAGATGCAGAAACTGAGCTGACACCCCACAGCTACCACACAGTGGAGCAGTCCAGGGAGTTTGGCACTTGTCAGAGTGTCCTTTCCACCACAGGGACACATAAATATCTTGTGAATATTTATGAACTAGAAATCCCTATTGCCAACTGTGTACTTCAGCTGCTTGCCCATACATGGTTATGAATCAGTGACACTTAACCCAGAACTTCCCTAGGCACAATTGATTAGGACATTCATTTTCTTTAAGTGATGGCACTGTCCTTCAAGACTATTGCTGAGCTTAAATCTCTGTTGTAAAAGACTTTKTCTTTAAACATAATTACCTATTATAGTTAACTGATAAGGTACTCAGGGGGACCAGCATATAAGTGACTGCAGGAATATTACKGTTAGCTATAAAAATGCTTCAGTCCTGCTACTTTCTTTATACAAACCAAGTTACCTATTTTGGGTAGGTCTAGGTCCGTAATGTTCAGAAACAAACAGGTATTAAATAATCCRCAAACCACAACATCCTGTGTAAACTGGGACTAAGAAGCTTGCTTTTGCAAAGATGTGTCTCATGCATAACTGACTTTAGGGTCTAAGATATTAATTTTGGCTATAGTTTCATCCAAAAGAAGAGGGGAAATTAATAATCTTGCTCCTGTATAGATTGCTTAGTACATGAGAAAATTTGTTCATAGTGAGGAACCTCCCAGATTCTGACCTTTCTCTCTATGAGGACTCTTTTTAAAATCTCTACTCTGCTACTTTCACATAAGTTGCAGGGACTCCTGAGATAGTTAACCTTCTGTCATACTCTGTAAGAATCACCCAACAGGATCAAAAGTTCTTACACCAGAAAATACAATTTCCAAAAAATATAACCAGTTAGGAAGTTAAAGCAATAGGCAAGGAATGTGTCATACAATGCAACACAATACCATTTCACTATGGTGCACAAATGAACCATATCACATGGATGTTGCTCATCTATGATGATCTCAGTCAATAATCTTGATCCCATCCATACAAAGAACTGGAGTGAAGCATGAAGCTGGCATGCACTTTTTAGAAAGGCAGGCACTGCTGGCCTGAGCAGCCCTGAGAGTTTTATGTGRAATAAGTCTGTTAATTTGAGGCATRGCTGSCTGAAGTAATCAATCCTCTCTCCTTCCTAGCTGAAGCAACTCTGTGCATAACTTCACTCACTACAGTGAGTATGATCTTTGAGAGGTAACAAAATACAAGGAACAACCTAAAACTGTTTCTAGAATCATGCAAAAGCTTTGCTGAGCATGCTTGAAATTACATTATAACCATTGTTAGTCACTGCAAAACCAAAGAAGATATCTCTGAACAGCTTCTATACCAACATGYCATTTTTCTTGGGAATTTGTATTCTTATGGTTCATTTCTATGCTCTTTAACAGTGCTTTTGCCAATAGCAATTTTCAGGAAATTATCTGTGGCTGAGTTTACAGTGTACATAATATTTGTCTCMGCATGTTCTAGATCATCTCTGAAACAACAACAACAAAAAAAAAACTAGAATTCTAATTCTGCTCAGGTCACAGTTGTGTTGCTTGGGTGGGGGGGTGAGTTCAAAGGACCTTCAGAGCTGTATTAAAATCATTCTTTTTAAAGACTAAGAACCATAACCAGCTATATTTTCATTCAAAAGCATATAGAAACATAAGCAGCAGCCAGTTCAGTTCCATACATGATTATYTGAAAGCACTAATGAGAATCTGACTTCTAGCATATTTTACCACCATAGGAAACCAATATTTCTAAACAGAAGAAAGCGTCTACACTCTGTATCGTTATGCTACCTGCATTTTCACGTTCGACTGAGAAAGTTTTTTTTGTCATATTTATTTAGCATGAAAGTGATAGAAATTTGGAGGGATCGGATCATCAATGCTTGAGGCATGGAAGGAATGYACAACTGTGATAGGGGAGCACCCCCTTGTGATGGAAGGATTAAATACAGCATTACACATCAACTGGTTAAATAAATACTGTTGTATTGTAATGTGGTCACAGAAAGACTGATTAAAAAAAAGTTTAAAGTAAAAATAAGAAATCGTTTGATATTCAGTGTCTGTCCTGAGGATAGCCCTGCACAAAACACAGGCATGGAATGCTGCAGGCAGAAAATGTTTGTTCAAGACAGCCACTCAAAATTCTCAAGAAAAACAATTAAAATAGCCCCTTTAAAAGCTTAATGCATATTGTTTAATGAAATATTTCATTAAATAATATCTTTTTGAGAAAACTAAGGCTGTGAGAGAGTAAAATCCTTTAAACTTTCTGGGAAAAGCTAAGAGCTTAGTGGAACACTAACTCTAATCCAAGGACCTCAGAAACTGTAAATTGATGTGGAACGGAAACAGTTGATAGAATTATGTCTTGGCTGAACACTTCTTAAAGAAATATTGCCAATAATGTGTTGCCATAAGTAGCAAAAGTGAGGCACAAATGAATCATAAAAAGCTCTTTAATCATGTAAGTGCTCATTAATTTGTCCATGAATAAGGACCAATAAATCACACCCCCCCCCCCCCATTCAAAGGATGTATTTTGGGCTGAAAAGCACATTGATTAGATGTTTCTGACTTTTGACAAAGAGCTTTACAATTTTTTTTTTTTATAAAACAAAAATATTTACAGTTAAATTTCACTTAGTGTAAGTATCAAGACAGACAAACACAGTTCTATACAACAGGATGTCCAGCCACAAACCCAAGCTCAAACCCATATACATAAATGTCAACAACCTGAAAATGTTCTTTTGCCATTATAGCTTCAGAATCCCAAAGCATTTACCAGTTAAACTGTTGAGACTTGTTTAAATTTAGGCACTTTTAAAAAAAAATTTAAAATTGAGATTTGCTGGCAATTTAAAAAAAAAAATCAAACCTTCTACCAGTTAAATATACAGCAAATAGAAAGATGTTTCTGTACTGGAATTTCTGTAACTATTCCTTCTCAGGTTTTGTTCACACAGATCAGTTATTAGAAATAGGTCATCAATACAGTAAAGTTTCTTTGGAGACCCCTCCAAAAATCTGAGTCCTTACAGTAACATAGAATCAATTCCTGAAGGCATCCAATTAAGTGTTATCAAAAATAGGTCTGCTTCTACCTTACATCATCACTAAAGTTAGACAGTTAAGGCTGCAATGTAACACCAAACTGAGAGATGAGACACAAATACAGAGAAAATATCTACAATGCAAGAAATATGTTCCCAACATTTTTATTTAAAGCATGTGAAGAGTTTACTTACAATTTCTCTCCTTGTTTTGCTTTTCTGTCAGTAACCAAATACACACTTCCAAAGCTTCCATTGCCAAGTTTCTTCTGAATAGTGTATCTTCTTGCAATCACAGCATCTGAGCAAGCAGAATTAAATCTGACAACAGTGGCATGCTTAGCAATTTCTTGAAATTTCAGCATTTCTCTGTGTAATAAAAACTACACAAATTTCTCTAGTATGTAGYTTTCAAATCCTTTTATGGATGTTCACAGAAATCACTTGAAACAGAAAAAAAATTGATTTGTCAATACATTATTCTTATTAAACTTTTCATTTAATTCTGTGGCAGTGCTTATAGTACTCAGCTTGCAGCAAAACACAAATGAAATCATTAGCTGCTACACTGCAGGCAGCAGACTTTATAAACAAACTCCAGTTAATGTAGATGTGACATTGTCAGTCTTCCTCTAAATCAACCATAAATTAATTCACTGAACAGATAACACATTTGCCCTAGATATGGCACTCTTCCTCACCACCTGTCTTTACACCACCACAGTACCTGACACCAAAAATATCTGCATTTCAGGATACAAATTTCAAGATTTTTGTCTATACTGAAGCTTAACCTCCACACATAATTTGAGTTYTCTCCCACCAACAACTACAAAGCTGTTTTCTGTGCTCCTTCATTTACCCCTCAGTTTTCACCATCTGTTCCAGTGCTGGCCTCACTGCTTCCCTGTGACTCACTGCTAGTATCTTCTGCAAATTAGCTTCATGGCAAGTCTACAAGACTTTCAATAAAACCCAATTCTTCCAMAAGTTCATTTCTGCTTTGCTGTGTCCCTTCATGACTCACCTTTCCAACAATTAAGCTTTGGTTTGGAATTCTTGTCTAATTGAGGTCCCAATTCTGCAAACATAAGGACTGCAAAGGCCAAGCTGTAGGATTTCTACAGTTTTYAATGGCTAAATCCCACACTTCCAATGAGTTTGGGGTACTTTTACTCTGCCTTCCTCATTCCAAATGAAAAAGGGTAGGTGTTTCCCTGCATACAACAAAACAATATTGCTTTCATTTTTTTACCTTTATATAATGGTAATTACATCATTTTGCTTGAAGATCCTTTAGAGCAAGTAAAGGCCTTGCAAGTTCAGTGCTACTGTTGTTACCATCCATCAGCACTGCCTGCACGGCAGAGCACTGACGTTGCTCACCACATCACTTTAAGGTCAAGGCAAGCACACAAACAGGCTCTTTATTGTTGTAGTGGTGGGTTTGGAAGAGCAAAACCAAATTGTTTGATTTTAAAAGCTGTACAACTTTAGGTTCCAAGTCACTGCCTTCTCTTCCAAATGAATGCAGAGCCTAAATTAAGATTACAGATTTGTATCTTGCAATAACAAACTCTGTGTGTGTGTCTRTGTGTATAGGCACAAGAATCTATTTTCATATCCATCTGCTGAGATGCTGTCACACTGTACCAAAAAGCCTGACATTGCACTGTCACCATATTATGAAACACAGATAAACTTTAATTACTACAAGATATCTTATTAATAGAAATACTGTATTTTTTTTTTAAACTGCAGCACTCCTCATACTGTTCCTTTATCCTCTTTCAGCAACACTGACAAAAATTTTGAAATGTAAATGCTAAGGAAAGAATGTCAGCTAGAAAATTATTTCTCTGTTTCTCCAAATCTGTCTGAAGCAGCCTAAGTGGATCATGTTGAGGTGTGGGGAAGGGAGGGCAGAAATATTAACTCCATAAAATATTGTATTGCCTGTCCTATAAAGTTCACATAATTTTAATTTGCTGTTCTATTCTCCTAATTGCTGGTTTATGCATGCCTTCAGAAATTCCTTTAGAAATAAGTGCACTTAGGAAAACTGCTGAGCTATCTATAGCTTTTTTTTAGGTCACTTAACACAGCTCACCTTCAAATTTTCATACTTACTTGGKCCCTAGGAATTTATCAAATCCTTCACACCACAAAATCATGCACAAGATCAAGTAACTCAGAGTTTAACTTCTGTGCTTTATTTCTAATAATGCCTCTCACCTTTTATTCTCTATGCTTCAAGTTCCCTTTCTACATAATAACAGTTAATAATGATCATGCAACTTTTTGAAAAGCTTTTGTAGTTACTGTTGAACAGTGTTATAAGACAGGGGCCAGTGGTTGCCATTGTGGCATCATAGGTGCATTATAATGGCCCAGAAGAGCTGKATTGCTGAGCACTACATCTGAAAGAAACAGACCTTAAAGACTGACTCAGCCATAACACTGATGGATTCTTCTATCATTCATGAACCACAGCCTCTCCAACCTCACTCAAACMTTTAACCCAGCCTTCCTTGTGTTCCTTTCCTACCAGTCTCTGTCTCACACTGAAAAGGTATTTCCCCAGCAGCAGCATCAATTGTCTCATTAAAGTTCAGAACAAYTAGAGATAACACAAAGCAATCAACTGTCCAGCTCTCTCTTCCTAAAAAAAGTCTCAGTATACCCTATCCAGTAACTCTGGTAAACAGGTTCCTTGTCCCACCCATCATTCTCAAGTCCCATCCCAGAGACAGACAGACTGCTGGTCCCAACCAAACTAATGCAATTACATTATTTAGAACACTTTTGAAAAAGAATTTTCTTTTTTGGCTGGAAGAAAAACCTTCCTTTTTGCACTGCAAACGAAAGCAAAGTTGCTGGTAAGGGTTTCACAGTTCCACTCACACATGCTAAGCACAAAGCACCTCAACTTCTTTCTTGGCCTTCCTTCMTTTCTATAAGATTAACCTTCTGGTTTCTTTGGCATCAGCTAACATACTCGGACACTTTCTGCTTCCAAGATATTCCTTTCTTTGCCAATCAAGGCCATTTTCCATTTCTATCAGGTTTTGTTTTTACTCCTTAAGAACCACTGTGCTAGTCACGTTTGCCACTCCCAGCACAAATTCCAMAGTCTCTATATTTAAGCTCTAAATATCTTCAGTATTTACCGCCTTGTTTTGGTTTTTTGTTTTTTTTTTCCTGCCGATGATTTCACTGGCCTGCTCCTTTAAATTTTGAACATTCAAAAAATGAGATTTTCTTTGTTTTTTCCTTCATGAAAAGAAAAATAAAAATAACTTTTATTTTCTGCAGCATCTTTATACACTTACCCACGGCTAAAGTGACATCATCTCACTTAGATGAGTTTTTTGTTGCTCCTAGAGAAATGATAAGTAAGATTTCACTATTAGTGCCGGTGGCAAAGGAGCTTGAGGGTGATGGTAAAACTGAGTGAAATGTACTCTACTATGAAATTTACTATTTCCCTGACGCACATTCGGGAAGCCGAGGTCCCCCTAGGATAACCTCAGGGATGTTATTACCTTGTAACAGGACTGTGTAAGACTCAGAACACAAGTTAGCGCCCAGATTCCCTCACAGAAAGGGGCGAGGGTGGGCTCCCCGTTCCTCTCCCCCCGGGTCAGGCGGGGCTCTCCGGGAGCCGGCAGTTTCCCACCTTCCCGCCGTTTCCAGCCGCTCTGGAGCCCGGCCCGCCGGCGGGGAGACTGCGGTGCCTGAGGGTSCCTCCCCGCGTCCCCCCGGGGCAGAGCTGGAGCAGGGCTGGAGCAGGGTTGAAGCAGGGCCGAGCTGGAGCAGTCCTGTCGCAGGCCTGGCGGTGGCAGAGCGGCCGCGGGCTCGCGGCTGTCCCGGCCGGGCGCGCGCTGTTGGCGGCCCCGTCGCCAGGAGACGGCGCGCGCGCGCCCGAGCGCCGGCGGGCGGGAGGAGCGRAAGGAAGCGGATCCGGGAGCGGAGCGCCGCCCGTGTCACTGCTGGCGCCGCTTCCGGGGCCATGGGCGTCCAGGGSCTGACCGGCTTCGTGGAGGAGCGCGGCGTGTTCTTCACCGAGCTGCGGGTGCGGGACACCAAGCTGGTCATCGACGGCAGCAGCCTCTACCACCGCCTSTGCTTCGCC
Organism: Malurus melanocephalus; assembly: GCF_030028575.1. Taxonomy (NCBI): domain Eukaryota; kingdom Metazoa; phylum Chordata; class Aves; order Passeriformes; family Maluridae; genus Malurus; species Malurus melanocephalus. Next base: position 1,499,618 of record NW_026623409.1, on the reverse strand, counting down.
CCCGACGCCGACTTCCGACGCGGCGGCGACTACGGCGCCTTCGCCGCGGCCGTGCGCGATTTCTTCGGCGTCCTGCGGGCCTGCGGCGTSGCGCCCTTCGTGGTGCTGGACGGCGGGCGCGGCGCCGAGGACAGGAAGCTGCCCACGCTGCGGAGCCGCGCCGCCGAGCAGCTGCGGGCGGCCCACGGGCTCTCCCGGGGCGCCGGGGGCTGCCTGGCGCCGCTGCTGACCCGCGAAGCCTTCGTGCAGGCGCTGGGCCGGCTCGGCGTGCCCTTCGTGCAGTGCTTCGCCGAGGCCGACCGGGAGATCGCCGGGCTGGCCAACCGCTGGGGCTGCCCCGTCCTCTCGCTCGACAGCGACTTCTGCGTGTTCGACCTGGCKGGAGGCTACTGCCCGCTGTCCCACTTCCAGTGGCAGAGCGTGCGCCAAGCGGGGCCGCAGGGATGCTACGTGCCCGCTCGCTGCTTCTCCGCCGAGAGGTTCTGCCGGCACTTCGGGCACCGGGACCAGGGGCTGCTCCCGCTCTTTGCCGTCATGCACGGCAACGACTACATCGGCCTGGAAGCGCTGGAGGCGTTCTTCAGCAAGGTGCGCCTGCCCAGGGGCTGCGCGGCGGGGAAGGGCGGGAAGCACCTCCGCCTCCAGGGACTGCTGAGCTGGCTGGCACAGTTTGCGGAGCCCGCCGAGGCCGTCGAGAATGTGCTGAAATAYCTTAAGAAACACCAGAGGGAAGAAATAAGGGAGCTTCTGTGCACTTCGATGGAGGATTACGCTCCGTCTGATGTGAATCTGGAGGACTTCTTCCAGAACGGAAGGTATGAATGCGAGGCTGCAAGGAAAGCAGACGTACCAGAGTGGGTGCTTGATGCTTTGGCAAAAGGTAAGCTGGCCCCGTTCATCATCAATTCCCTGATACTTAGAAGTACCTTCCTCCGCGTTCAGGTGGAGAACATGCAGAGACCCAGTGCTCATTGCACAGCTCTGCCCATTCGACAAGTTATCTATGGACTGCTTCTGAGAGTATCTCAAAATACTGAAGATGCTTCTCCAAGTAAGCAGATCAACGAGCTCCCCACTGTATGTGAATTTGACAGATGCCAAAAGACAATTAAAAAAACATTTGTTCAAGCAGCAAGCCTACCCACAGATTTTTGTGACGATCGTTTTCCTTTGGACAAGTTAATGGAGGTAAATGGTTGTCAAGACAGATCACAGTTAGCAGTGTTTCAGGAGTAACAAAAATAGTTGGGACTCAAGTTTGCCAGCTGACCGCTAAATGTGATCTCTGAACTAAGCCACTTCAGTAAGTAACTACTTAATACAGAGGTCCCTGTGGTATGTAAGAAGCTACATAGGTTGTCTTTATCTTCTTTCCTTCCTGCCCCCCTTCAAGTGTACCGGAGACAAATTATGAGAATTTGTGTGAATATACAGTACTGTCTACGTTTTCTACATTTGAAGCCCTWATTTCATCCTGTGCATTTTGTGACACTAATACTTGATTTTTATAGGAAGGAACTCAGTTTCATGTAATTTAGGAAAGTCCAATTCAACACTACAAAACTTAATTTGTATTTGATAAAGTTACGGATGTTTCATAGCAATGTTCTGAAACAAAATCTGACCCATGCCTTTTTACTAAAAAWCATCATTATTTCTCGAGTGAATATTGCAGCTGCCCAGCAGTTTTACCTGCCTCAAGTATGCTCCTGCTAAACCTCTGCTGCTTGCCAGACAGAGCAAAGCAGCACCTGAAAAACAGTTTGTAATTACAGAAAAATACTAGGTTAGTTCCAGTCACCATTGTAGCAATACTGTGTAAATTCTAATAAGACTGTAACTCTTGCCATAATGGGAAGTAAATCTGCCATTCTCAAAGTTGCATAACTGAGGTTTTGTATGCAGTAACTTCTGCAACGTCTAGAAATAAAATCTGTGTCTTATTTCTGCATTTTTAAGGCACATGCTCTATCCATTCTGGCGCTCAGATCTACTKTTAACACATTTCTGTGTGGGCAGTGCTGAATGTTTTCATCACTTGCTGGTGGCTACTGTGTAAAGGAACAAGTGTATCACTGCTATGCCTATTAAATACTACAAATAGCTATGGATCCAAAGTACAGGTTACTTTACATAGGTTATTGGTACAGGCCTTTTAAACAATATGCAACTCTTAAGAGTTTGAAAAATTATGTTTTGGGTTGTTAAGAGATATTAATGATACCTTACTCCAACCTTGCTGTGTCTGCTGTTTAATGAATTTGAGTTTCACTACTACAACTTTCCTTAGTAAACATATGGGAATTATCCACTGAACARAAGATTAGAAGAAAAAATGTTGTTCTGCATTTGAAGTGCTCTAGGCAAAACTGGCTTCAGTTTCTCTTCTGCTATAGGAGTGTCTGCCTAATAACTCAGCAAAACAATCCTAATCAAGGTTTATAATGCAATCAAAATGCAGTTGAACAACCTAGTTCAATTCTGCTGCAAGCATGAAGTTACAGGCAAAGTTTCTAACACCRCTTTCTGGAAGTTAAATGGCACAGCAAAGAGGGAACATGTGCAAGGAACTCATTACTTTTGTCTTTCTACCCGACATATAACTGTGTAATTTTTAAAGTTTTAAGTAGTATTTTTAAAATATTTCCTGTTCAGAATATCTATGAAACTTAGTAATTTTTATCAAAAACCTGAAATGCTAGCTAGTTTAACCAGGAACTTACTTGCYTTTTAGAAATTGCTCACAACAAATCAAGTCTCTTACCTCCAATTTTTAAATTTATTTTCAGGTGCCTGTGTCATGCCGTCAGATGCTTTTGCTGGAGACACTGGGAGTAAAAATGACTTTCCTAGAACCTGTCCCAAGTCACTTGCAACTCTCTGTTGCTGTTACATGTTACTGGATACGTTGCTCAGAACCAAAAGTCAAGCTGAACCAATTAAAGGCTCTACTTCTAATGATAATATCTGGAGAACTGCAGAGGGTAACTGATGATTCAGGTATGTTTACAAAGAATAAAATTTTAGGTGTTGAGCTGCTACAAAAATCTAGACCATAATTCATTTTTGTGYACTTATGGTGAGTTGTCCAAATTGAGAGGAATTAGCATTGATCTATACTATATTCTGAGGTGTCACACTCTTTGTATTGATATGCACAAAGAAACTGCTAACCATCAATTYAACATTTAATATAGATAAAACAGTACTTTTCCACCTTTTGAAACATTAATGTGCATTTATAAGTGCTTTCTTTAGGACTGAAATATTAATTTAGATCTAAAAGTTCCAAAAATAACTTTTGGAAAAAAGTTTTAACAAAAAATAACCTTAACATATTCAGGCATCGAAAAACTACTACTGAAGCATTCTGATTTTTTTTTTTTGCTTTTGCATYTTTCTAAAATCATTTGTACTTAAAATGCTGAGTTGTCCAGGCACACTTTTTCTGCTTATGCATTGCAAATTTGAAATTAAATAATCACAGAAATTGCTTCAGTARTATTTACAGCTGTTAGAGTTACAGTGACATTTCCTCCAGGAGTCCTTCATTTGGTGGCAAAGATCATACATTCCCAGGGTATGCAACTTCTTTAGGTTCTGGGTTGTAGAAACTTGCTGGACAAAGTTTCCAAGTGGGTTGAGTGAGACGGAAGTCTCGCTTGGATTTGATCACACTCAATCAATTAGACTGGAAAAGACCTCTGAGATCATCGAGGCCAACCCATGACCAAACACCACCCTGTCAACCAGACCATGGCACTGASTGCCACGTCCAGTCTTTCCTTAAAACACCTCCAGGGACAGTGACTCCACACCTCCCTGGACAACCTGTTCTAATAGCTAATCACCCTTTCTGTGAAAAAATTCCTCCTAATGTCCAACATAAATCTCCCCTGGTGCAACTTAAGGCCATTTCTCCTTGCCCTATTGTTACCTGGGAGACCACCRCACCTGGCTAGACTTTCCTTTCGGCTAGAACCAGGGGTCTGAAGACTCTGTACACTATTGATTCCTTTTGTACTGTTTAGAACAGCACATTTATTTCCATGTTATTTTTTATTTATAACCTAGATCCCACAGTTCTACATGCTGAAGAAGACAATGTTGCATATAAGGAATTTCTAAAATGGAAGGAAAAGAAGTTGCAAAATAATGACTTTGATTTAGATGCTGCACACAGTTTTTGCCAGTGGCAATGCTGTCTTCAGATGGGATTGTACCTCAACCAGCTACTTGGCACTCCTCTCTGTGAACCAGACCTAAGTAGGTAAGGATTTTTCAGATATCTGCTTTCCACACAAGCCCCTATGGAACGTGTTCACAATTTCATTTTCTCTGGCAAACTCCTTTGGCTGGTACTCAATAAGAACTCASTTGGTTAAAGGATTTAAATATAGATAAAAATACTTATGGCATAGGTGTCCCTTAGGAGTTGACTGTTGGACACCATAGTTTTTTTTTCATTAAGCAACATGTTTCTGTATCTGTCCTGTTGAGGTGCAATTCTAAATTAAAATTCTCTCCTTCTTTTGAGCAGGCTTTACACTGGGACCCTTGTGCACAGACTGTATCAAGAGCTTAAATCAGCACCTGCAGTGGAGAACCTGTTTACTTTATCTCCAAAAATGGCTCAGCTGTATCTGGTTCTGTTAAATACAATAGAGTCAACTGTATCTCCAGAATTCTTTCAGAAGATGACCAAGACCAGATCAGAGTCCTGCAAAAAGAGGAAAGCATCTAATAAGAAAAAAACAGCCATCAGGCGTGCTGTGCCAGACACTCAGCATTTATGCAATGTTAATAGGTTTGCATCACTGGAAGTAGATGACTAAAAACATTATTCTTGGAATAACTTCTAATGCCATGCTGATGAAAGAAGTAACATTAAACCATGTGACTGTATTGGAATTTGCTCAACTGTTTTCACACAAGTTCCCAGTTCAATCTTTACCAAAAATCTTGCTTCAGGGGATTTTTTTATTTACCTTTTTGTAACTTTGTATTATTTGTATAAAAGAAATGCTGTATAAAAGTTGTGGTGGTTTGTTTTCTTTAAAGGTATCAGTCTAACTGAAAATGAGAGCAAAGTTATTCAGCGTTTCAAAGCAGGACTATTTTAGAGGAATTCTTTTCATGAACATTTATACTTGGCTCTGCCTCATCTCTCTGAACCTGTCTCATTTCCACAAAATCCARTTTAAAGTTTGAGGAACACAGTGGTCATAGTCTTACAGATGAGATTAAAATGGAAATTGAGAAGTTTAAAAATACTGTAAAATCACTCTTTACTGGTAGCGTACTTGTACTTGCAGGGACAGGTAGCTTTACTCAGTGACAACTGAGTAAGTGCTTGTGCTTATGGTATTACAGGTCCTGTCTACTCAGGGAGTAACTTCAGCTTCCATTCCTCYCCCTTCCCCCAGTGATTTGTTGAAACAAAGAATTACAAGCACACACAAAGCTGTCACGTGGAAGCAAGTTTCTATAAGTTTGCTAATTCTGAGTAATTGTCACAGTTAATGTGTACAATCCTCTGCTGTTAAACTGTTGTCACTCTTACTGTTCTTTCTATAATGGCTGTACTAAAAAACAGACCTGTTTTGATTTCCCATATCTACACTGATTAYTTGACAAAGTTGCTATCAACACAGTAATACTAAAAACCAATTTATAATTTAAAACAAAAACCCTACATCATCAGTATTTTCAGTGCTTTGCATTAGCAACCTTTCCAGCATAATTAGTCAATTTACATAAAAGCTTTTCTTAGGAAATGATTGGTTTTCCAGTGTCTTCCCCTTGTAAGATACAGTTACGTTTGGGGTTTTTCTTCTCAAGAATCCACATACCTTTTTTTGCATTTAGGAAATAAATCATGATTCCCACCTCTAATCATCAAAGTTTCGTCCATAGCTTACCAGAATTCAAGCTTGATTCCTGTATTTTGTGCCCAAGTTTTCAGTCCTGCTTATGCTCCCTATCACCTCTTCCCATGGAAGTAACCATATCTTGGGATTTAGAGGAAAGATCTCCTGTATCATACAGCTGAGTCTTGACACTGCCCTAATACAGTCAATAAGAAAATATCTGTAAGAAGTTACATTCATGAGAAAACTAGTTTTGAGATACAGCCTGTCTTAGCAAGAATTAACTTTTTTTCCCAGCATAAAAAGCTGCTATTTACTGAACTACCTGCAGATGGCAGGTAACCCCAACCACACTGCCCGTCACCAGAAATTCAAACCCATTTCTCAATAGGTTTCTATGTACAGCAGCCTACAGCATCACATTTCCATCAGATGACTTTTTATTTAATAGTTGAGAGGGGTTAAATTTAAAGTTACTGATTATACTAACTAAAAAAGCCTCAATTGTTCAAATCATCCTCTTCTCCATTATGATCCCATRTGTTTTACTTTACCAAGCTTGTCATTCCTAAAAATTTTTAATCAGAAATAGTCACAYGTAAAATGAGTCTTAAATATAAAAATGCAGGCATGTTTGATTCCACTTTGTTATTGCTGTGAAAAGAGAGATCTTAATTTACTCTGAATCCCACATCAGAAAACTGCTGGAGATTGTAAAAATTCTTGACACTTGACAAGAAGTACTATCTTCAATGACATTGTTCAGAAGACTGGAATAAAAGCAAATACTCCACTTTAAGAAAAAAACACTGCTATGACCATATGGCATTTTGAGAATACCTTGGGAACACTGACTCAATGATTAAGAATTACTGTACTGGAAATATATTCTCAGTGCAGGATTCAGGTCTTTATTGCTGATGGAATGATACATCTTGTTGCAAAACCCAATCCCAMAGACTGAAGAAAATAATTACTGATTTTAGAGTTACCATGCAGAATTTAAAGTGTTACAATTTTTCTTTTTGACTCATTACAGGTCTGCCATTTTATTTATAGGAAAATTAATAAATAAAGGGCCTTTACTTATTAAAAGCAAAACGGTTTTTATTCCATGATTTAGTAAAAACAAGTAAATTCCTCAGTTATTGCCTATTTCCACCCCATAAGAAATACCTCATAATTTTTGTGGAAAGTTCCCACTATTGATTCAACTGCTCTGGAGAAAAATCTCTCCATTCTCTGGCAATGAATCACAAGTAGAGGCAAAATAATGGCAATGGAATTCAGTCCAAGCATTTTTTATATATAATGACAWTGAACTTGATTTATTACTTGTTAGTATTTTGTTTTCCATTGGAAAACACATCACCAAAAGTTCTGGCAAATTTAAAGTGAACTACATTTAATTAAATCCACCCTGCAACAAAGTAAAATTGTCCTTAAGAGACTGAAATTTCATTTCTCGTCTAGAATGACATACTTTATTCAGAAAGTGGGAYTTGTGCTGGGAAACAGGTATTCAATAACACTTCCAAGCTAAGACACCAATTTAGCATTTATTTGTAGTCACCTASATTTTTGGGACTCCAAGACCAAGARAAGAAGAGCTCAAAGCAGTCAAATCCCACAGAAGAATGTCAACCACAAATTAAGACTTACTGTGTGAAAGGTATACAGCTACAGTCCTTTCTCAAAATCAAAGTTTGTTCAAGACAYTCTTCATCAGCCTGCACTGTCAACTTTTACTCTCTGACTTCATTGATAAATGCCAAGGATTTAGTTAATAAAGTGTTCTGAATTTGTACTGAAATACTGAACACACTACAATATCGAACAGCTACRGCCCCACTTGGCAAAGACAGTAATTGTCTAACGACTCTCAAATCTGTTCAATTTCTGAAAAGCAGAACTGAGGTGAGTAAGAAACTTTTACTTGAAGACACAAGAGCACTTCTGTAAGAGGTCATGCTGTTTGGGCCCTCCCAGCTCAGTAGTAACAATCCCAGGAAGAGCTGAGGGCCGAATGCTGCAGGGTCTTTGTCTTTCCACAATCACATCTCCAGCACATTGGTAGTCCAGGTATTATGGGCATATTTAGGGTCAGGTACAGCCATGGATGAATTGCATGTATAAAGCAGACTCAACATGCACTCATGCCCTGCCTACAGCCTCATTTCCTGAAGAAATCTAGGAATCCCAGAGGTTAAAAGAAGAAAACAATTCAAGTAACATTAGCACAAAAATTCAGCACTTTGGAGAATGACACGTGGGGCAAGTCACAATAGTAAGTGCAGAAATAACCCAGTGCCTGTTTATGACAATTCCTCATGAACTGACAGTATGACCACAGTAACAGCATGGGCCACAGCCAGTGCCACTGTGAAGCTACAGTGAGGAAAGATGCACATGCACGTGTTTACAAGTGAAAGAGATACCACTGTGTCTTTCATTCCCCCCACAGATCTTAAGACATCCTCTTTTCAAGATTCTTTAGGTGATCGTTCCTTGAGTTTCTTGAAAGGATGATGAGTTCTTCTCTGATGAGATGACACTGATGACAACAGGGCAAGACTATTTTGAGGAAAAACCACTATTTCCAATCAGTGAATATCAGAGTATTCAGACATCATAATATATTAAAAATACTTCTAACATATCAGGACACTAATCTATTATAATGTTTTTCTAGCCCCAGAAGTAATTATCTAGGTTAAAATTTMAAGTTACCCTACCTTAAAAAGGTACCTACCATAAAAAGGGTTTTTTTATGAACAGGAAGGAAGGAAGRAAGAAGGAARGAAAATTAAACTTCTTTGAGAGAGGGATGGGCTTTTTTGSCTTTAGAGGGAGGATTATTGCATTCATTTTCTAATTCAGTACACCACAAATAATTTCCGTAACTACTGTCTTATAATCACTCAAGTGATCTAACAGTCATAAGCTAAAATAAATATGGAACAAGACATGAAACAAAGCCCATATCTACAATTTTATCAAAACCACCTCATTCATCCAGTATAAATGCCAGTTTCTTCTAAGAAAAAGAGGCRACACACTTGTAAGAAAAGCAAACATTTACTTCAAATTGCAGTATAGGCTTTTCAATCACAGAAAAAGAAAACAGTGATCTGACAGCGGTCACATCCTGTGCAAAAAAAAACCAAATTTGGGATACAAAAAACTGTAGCACAAGGTACTTGAGCCGCTTACACATTGCAGGATAAAGTAAATAAATACAGTAGCTAGAATATGGCACTCTTGTGACAGACTCTAAACCCAGTGGAATGCCTCTGAAATATTTTTATCCTTGTATTAGTAGCAAAGTCCCACCACCATAAAAGTAGAATAGTACAATGCTTTAAATAAAAACAAACTAAAATATTTATATCTAAGAGAAAGATTTTACACAGTTATATCTTTTAAGTGCAGAAAATGGGACTTGGGCTTAGATCTTTCTTTAAATTAAACCCTGCCCCCTCCCCCCGCCCCCATACCATTCAATCTTAAAAGTAAATTTTTGTTTGAGGAAAAATGTTACCAAAGTTGCATAATTTCATTTGTTACTTCCACAGCTGGAAGTTAAATTCTAAACAGTCTTGAAACATGAAGTTCGTCATTACTCARTGAAACAAAGGACTTGTCAAAAGCCCTCAGGATTTCTTTATCCTCCAAATAGTGTTTTGCTTTCTYCAACATCTTTAGACAGCAATCGCTAAGTTTGCAAACACAAGAATGCAATATGCATCATACATCAAGAAAAGATGAAGTTGATGAAGAAGAACTTCCATGTTTCTGGATCTTTTCCTTGCTTCTTTCAAACTTCTTTATTAGCTCAGTCACTATGCACACAGAGGAAGTGAGTCCCAGAAGAAACAATAAATCTGTAAGAGATAATTAGCCTTTTTTAAAATGGCTATTTAAGGGTGAAGCAAGACTTACAAATTTTCTCCCAATCACTCGGAAAGTTCAAGAGAAATGAAGCAARATTCAACTTTTTGCAGGACTAGAAGATTAGTGTGCAAAGTGTATACACACTTTGTTAAGTACAAGCAAGATATTAAAACCTTTTAAAGTATTTCATAACCTTCTTTTCAGCAACATAATTAATTCTGTAAAAAGAATATTAATATAATCAGAAATTATGCTACCAAAAAATTCATGTATTTTATTACAATAATTTAACTCCAGAAAACCACAAAAGTAATAAAACYAAGTCTTAATGAGGCCAAGAGCATTATGTATCTATAGCTTTTTTTAATCCTAATGTTTGTTTACCCTATGACAATGCAATTAAAGGATCCAGATTTCTAAATAAAGTGTTTATATCCAGAGAAAAAACTTGTGAAACAACTAAATTAATAATGCTCAAAAACCTAGAAASTCAATAATTTTGCCTGCAATGGAATTTGTAATAAAAATGCCCAAATAAATAAGCACCTAAAATTTTAAGAACATACTGATCAGTTGTGTATCATATGCATTTAAATCATGGTTTCCARAGAAAACATCTAAAACATTTAAAAAACCCAAACCAGTGAAACAAACAAARGCCCCAAAAAACCCTACCCACAAAACAAAAAGGATCAGCAGGCTTTGTATTCCTGTTGTATGCAAAAAGCCAGAAAGTGCTCTTACAGAACCACCACTTAACACATTTATAAATGAATCCCTAATGCACAGTTTTGAAAAGGGAACTGTTCTTACCCAGGAAACTCAAGCTCTCTGTTTGGAAAACTTTCTGAAGTGGAGGAAAATAAATGACCAATAACTGTCCCATTATAGATCCMAGGACAGCATAGCAGAACATTTTGTTACTGCAAAGTCCAATCTCGAACACAGATTTTGTCTGTAAGAAAAAGTTATTTGTAACACTGTACGTGTAATCTTAATTATCTACACAAGAAAATAAATTATAAACAACAATTCCTTTTCATCCAGACTTTTAGAAAAATGTAAAATATTACTTGTTGACCTCTCAGATAATCCAGAACAAGTCCTTGAAAAGGCTAATTGCATTTTCTCCCTGGTAAATAGACTACAAGTCTTGTCTTCATAGTCAACAACTTCCATATTGAGCTCCCYTTTCCACAAGTACAATGCAGCAGAAAAGGGTTCCCCCTACACTATTCCATATGAGAWAACAGACTGCAAATTCAAGTAAATGTAGTAATGTATACTATCASAAAATTTCAGACTTGATTCCTTGAAATGAAAAAGTATAGATAAAAAAAATAGAGAATGGTTTCAGAAATTTTCCTTACACTATGGCTTTAGGATTACAAAATATAAAAGCTAAGGCCTTCAAAAAATGTTACATTCTGGTAAGGCTGCTGAAATGACAGAATTTCCAGGAAGGAAAAAACCAACTAAGTGTACACAGCAATACAGAGGACCTTCACTCTTCAGCTCTTACTAACAACTTTATTGCTTTTGTCAAAAGACCACCATGTAAATGGATTAAGTAATCTAATTTATCTGTAAATTAAGAAATCCTATCTAGTAAAAACATGAAACTCTGAGCTTAATAGCAGATGTGAGGTATATCTGCAGGAAARCACTTAGAACAAACACAGCAAGATCTTCCCTCAAAGAAAACCCTGATTATTGTGTTAATAATGGGTAAAATGACAATATGAATCGCTTACCTGAGATCTGGAACTCAAAGCATTGAACATATCAAAAAATACAAAACAGGTAAAAGTCATGGTTGTATCWCGAGGTGTTATTACATTGTCTCTTAACTGCCAACAAAAGAAAATTAAATGGTTTAGCACACTTTAAACCCTCCACAATAAAACAAAGTCAATTACACAAAATAATTAACAAAAATTCTACAGTGGGTTTTGCCAGCTAGGAAATGAAAGCAAAAGCAACTTGTTTTCCCCAAGCTGATTTAATAAATCATACAGGAAAAATTACACACCTGTAACTTATTACAATTTGTCATTCCTAGCTATGATTAAATGAAGCCTCCTGATGATCCAAATTGCAGGAATTCTGTGAWGCACTACCAAATGTTCAAACAACATTTTTCTTAGTGGGAAAACAAAGTCAAATGGTTGTTTCATAATAATCTGGCTAGAAGATTTGCAYAATTCATTTCTATGGGCCAAAGTTTCCAAAGTAGATTTGGAACCTGGAAAAGTCTGCGTTAAAATGGAGTTTGGGGAATAAAACTGTATTTCTCATTTCAACAACTATTTTGAAAACCTTCCTCTCTACTCTGCTAGTGTTAAATGATRGTCAAAACTTGCAACTAAGTTCATACTAATTCCAAATTCCAACWGCTGGTATAAAAAGGATTTCTTTTAACTTAGGTTGTTACTGCTCTAACTTTTGCACTTTTGTCATACCTCTCTCCAGAAGACGAACAGCGTTCCACACACGATAATTATTGATGAAACCAGTATTTTAACAATCAGGTTTTTGGTCAGAATGCTGTCCTTCAGATTTCTTGGAGGTTTTCGAATAATATCTTTATCCACTGGCTCCACCCCAAGGCTTACAATTAAAAAGAACATCTTACATTTTTGTCATCATAAAAATAATTCACTGCTTCTAACTTAAGGATTAGATTTCCTGAGTTGAAAGAAAGAGGATTTAATGCTAGTTCCTCACCATCTCTCCCTCCACCATCTGCCTGCAGTGAAGAGGGTCAGAGGAAGAACTCAGAGGGAAGCCAGAACCCTGCATGCCAGTTTCATGGGCATAGCCATGGATCTTTAGGTATCCCTGCTGCCCCATATCATTACATATTAAAGCAAACTAAATAGAATTAACATAGAACCATACTGCAAACATTGAAATTTACTGAGAAAATTTGCTATTTCAGAAATATTTCACTGACGCTTAACAGGTCACAGTTTCTATTATGAGCAACCATTTTCCTTGTTGAAATACAAGGACTACAGAWCCTAACGGAGTTAAAAGTAATTACTTACCTTTGAGCTGGAGGTCCATCCATAATAATATTGATCCATAAGATCTGCATGGCATTGAGAGGATTAGGAAAGTTCATTAATGTAGCCAGTGAGATTAAAGTCAGTGCTGCTATACTCCTGTTGAAAGAAGCCATTTTTACAACTGTCAGCATAGAATATTTCTGAACATCCACTGAGAACTGCTTTGTAATCAACACTTCAACTATTTTAAGAGTAGATACAGACTTTGACAGTGTGAATCATGATTGATGTAAGTCAAACTTTAAAGGCAGAGCATGAAATCCTTTAGTATACTCATTCTGACACAGYCCATATTTAAAGCACCATTATTCTGGCAATAAAAAGGCAGAAAAATTGCATTTAAAAACCTCCCAAACTTTAGACAACATTTCAGAATTATCACTCACCTTCGAGTAATTGAATTTTTTTATGAGGTCCTATACTTTTCTTGTGCCAAAAGCTGAACTTCTAAACATGGTTTTGCAAAACAAATTGCTTTTCCACTTCTGATGTAAACAAACTCACTCTGTGCACCTGTCACTGGTTTTGCCTGGTACCTAGGCGAGGTACTAGTAAAGCTCCCTAAAAATACCTACACCACTCCTCATTACTAGCAAGATGAGAAGGCCAGGGCAAAGAGTGAAAAAGAGGTTAACTAGCTGCAAGATTGGCATTAGAAACCTCTGTAAACAAGTATGCACTAATTGCTCAGGGCAAGATTAAGCGGTTTCATAACCACGAAGAAGAGAGCAAGGCTTATAATAATTCCAAATTTAGCACTGTACTGAGCCCTATTATGCTCTCCCTGCAAAGAGGGACAGAAAAAGCCAAAGTGTAACTGATTCATCAAAATCCTGAGGCTACCATGGCCAGGGCTAACAGGCAAGCACACTTCCCTAGAACATCTGTACTCAGTTATTTTTGAGCAGCAGATTTCTACTCTAGTCTTATACCAGTGCAGGATACTTGATAAGACTAAAAGTACATGCCACTTCTTAAAATGCTGACGCAGGTAAACAGTTGGTCTTTTCTGGGTTTTGTTGTGTTGGGAGTTGATAATTTTTGCTTTGTTTTGTATTGGGGGTGGGGGGAGTGAGTGGTATTTGTTGTTTGTGGGTTGAGGGTTTTGTGGGACTTTTTTGGGTTTGTTTTATTTGAGGCTTTATGTTTGCTTCGGTTTTTTTTTTAATTTCTGCAAATTTCAGACCATTCTAAAATGTCATGAAGGCTTCAAAAAAGTAGATGAATGACATGGTGAAGAGAAAAACCATGTCCCTGAATCCAGATCCAGTAAGATAATCTCACAAAAATTTTGAAACTCTTTAATACATTCTACAGCTAGCATATGAATCCTTAYACGCAAGAAAAGGAAGTCAGCTTCATACAGCTAACTCATTCCACTCATTCATGGATTTCAGAAAAATGAACCACCTGATTCCCTGGTTTTCTCTATTTGAATACRTGTTCTGGTTAAGGAAGGACTCACTACAAGCTTCTTATTTAAACAGGGACCCAAAAGCTACGCTGTTTCTCTCTATCCTTTCAGTAATTGACTTCACACATCTTAACAAGAATTGAGATAAAATTACATGTCTGCTTATGTACCTTCTGATTCTTTAAAAATAAAACAAGACATGAAACAAAATACTGAAAACTCAAAAGCATAGCAAACCAGCATCCTATGCGAAATTTGACATGAATTTATGCATCTGCTTCATGTTTTGATTCATTCACAAGAAACTTCTGATACTGACAACTTTTCAAACTTACGTGCTCAGTTGAAATCTAACAAAATTTTTTATGTTATTATATATTCCTTTACCCTCTTCAATTGCAGACCTGCAATAAAAAACAAAGATTACATTACTAGATAAATGAATCTACTGCCAAAAAAGATTAAAACAAACCAAAAGAGCTATTCATTTAAGCAGCAATAAAAATAGCAAGAAACAATTAGAGTTGAGATTCTTATAACTTTGGTAATCATTGCTTTTCAACTTGACTATAAGAACTCAAATTATTCTGTGATTGTGAATAATCACAAGTTATTTTTCCAGCTGCATAACTTTCAAAATGAAATGTTATTAGTGAACTTCTCCTTGTTCAAAATTCACCACCATCCTTGATAAGAGCTTCCAATTCAAGTCAGGTAATTTAAAAAAAAAAAGACCACAACCAACAACACAAAAACCAAAAAGCCAACAAACCCCACACACACATACTTTAAAAAAACTCAGAAATACAGCATAACTTTAGAGGACCRTGTATTCCTCTTGTACCAGAATGAAATATGCACAGACCATCTTCACAACCCCTAGCATGTGTCACAACTTGCCTATSAAATCATCACAATTATTGCAGTGAGAAAGGATTTTCTAATACCCAAATCAAGCCTACTTTGCTTCAAATAAAACTGATTTCTTTCTTCCAATTCCCCAGTAATGAAACAGCATTCCTTCTGTAACTTAAAACAAAAATTAAAAGGGCAGGTAAAAGATGTAAAACTATGGAAGTTMATTGTTCTTTTTTCCTTAGCATTCACCACTCTTTATTGAGAACTTTCCTGATAAAGTGAGCAAAATTAGATTAAGTATTCCAGCAACAGCCTCACCAAGCCCATGTAAAGTACTTACTACAGATGTCCTTCCTATGTACTCTTCTGACTATGTTAAAATGATTCCCTTCTCTGTTTTGTTTTTGCATAACAGCACATTTCTGTTGGCTGAGTTAGTGTGACAACCTCAGATCATCCTCTGACATACTGCTACATAGGTAGATTTTCTTATACTGTACTTCTTATTTCACTTCTTGCCAAGGTTTAAGTGTCATACTTTGGAACTGAAGTGTTCTGAAATTGATGCATAATTTCAAAATGAAGGCTATTTCACCAGACAGCAGTTCAGCTCTGTCAACAATCACTGCCTTCAAAAGTCAGATGAACTAAAGTCAAAATAGAATAAGTTTAGCTAAGCTCTTTTTGAAATACACCAACCAAAAAAATGAACAAGTATAAACAGCTGGTTACCAAAAGCTAATAACCTTTTCACATGTGATATCTAAATAGATTTTTTTTTTCCTTTTCTGAAACCATGACATTTAAGAGTTGAAAATTATGTAAATTTTTTAAATCTTGAGTGRAATGCTCTGTCATTTTGTCATTCATTTTATACTTCTGAAGTAAGAAATTGAATGAAATCTACTAACTGCTAATGGACTCAAATTTCACCTCAGTTATGTTTCCAAATACACTAATACTCCTGACTGAGCAGGAAACTCATTTACAGCTGCTACACTTACAAGYTCAGGGAATTTCTATTGGCTTTAACCCAGGCAATATCTCATTAAAGCTATATAGTAMAAGGGATGCACATAAAGGCCACCTACATTATTGTCTGAAAATCATCATCCACGAGGATCATGTCTGCTGCCTCTTTACAAACATCTGTTCCAGTTTGTCCCATTGCTACACCAATATCTGCAGCCTTCAGAGCAACAGCATCATTCACTCCATCTCCTGTCATAGCCACTACAGCACCATTATTTTGCAGCGACTAAAGAGAGGGAAAAGAACTTAAATCAGGGATTGAAATAACCCATCCTATAAAATTATTCTAGATACAAGGTTTGTGTCATTGCCCCCCACCCCCATTTCTTATAATTGCACTGTAATGTCCTAAAAAAATAAACCCAGCTGTTTCTGTTCTAAATAATTTTTATACAAGATTTTAGGTTAAACTTCAGTTCATCTGTTCAGATAGCCTAACTTTTAAAGCTATGATAATATAAAATTTGCCTTTAGGGGAAAGGAAAAAACTCYAGAGAAAGACAGAAGATATTGAATTTACATATTACCATTATCACCTTCTTATAAATCTTCCATGCATCCCCACAGTCCCAGTGTTTTGACTTTGCCTTATTGTTACTTTTCTGATTGTTCCAATTGTTACAGAGTATGTCCCTCTTTGCTACCTTCTTTTGTTAACTTCTGAATAGAGGCATTGCCACAGACATGGCTTGAAATTCACTCCCTTTTATCTCATCTGACAAGTATCAGAAATATGGTTCTTTCAAGTTCCYAGTCAATTCAAATGCAACGTGACATAAAATCCCAATCAATCCCCAGCTCCCTACACAGAAGAAAGCACAGTGCTACCTACCTATTCCTTGTGGGCACTATGCATTTTTCTAGGTAATATTTTCAAGTACACTTCACTGTCAAATTAGATGCATTTCTGATTTCATCTTGACACACTGTAGCACATTATACTTTAAGTAAAGGCAATATCCATAGCAACAGTCCAGCATTTGAGCCTCTATAAGACRTACCTTTATAATTTTCAATTTATGTCGGGGACTGGCTCTGTAGAATACTGCAACCTATTAAAAGAATAATGAAGCAGTGATGAAAATTTCAGGATTGTGAAGAATTGCAATGGATTCTATTATGGTAGGGGTTAAAAAATACTATCAAAGGCCAACTGTATTCTTGTCAGCTCTTAAGCTGAAGCTCCAGTGAGCTGTGTTTTTAATTGAGTGAAATCATTGATTCCAGCAAAGGTTCAGAGTGTGTTCTGGTAAACAAAGTTAGTGCTACTTATTTCAAGACAGACTATGCAATTTAAAAGCCTTCTAAAATAATGAAGCAGCTGAGCGATAATGGCTTGCTGCTGGCCTTCCTGAATAAATTCATGCAGGCAGCTACCATGCTGACTCTATAATCAACATCCTTTTTCCTTGTGAGCCCAAGTTACTCAGGATATTTCAATTTTACTACTTTATATAGAATATTATTAACAATTGAAAGCTAATTAAAAATTAAGACATGGAAGAAACAATTTTCTGATTTTTTTTTTGGTCTCTGGACTTCTCTGTAAATTGAAATTTTAGCACATGGAATTTAGTTTTCCATAATCTCCATACAGTTAGCATTCTTCCTTTTCAAGAAGCCTGACAAAAAGTTTCTCAAGAATGAGTTTAGACTGTATACARCTACCCATCCTATTGGTGGATTTTAATAAATCCCTAATAAGATTTTAAGSAAACACCTAGAAAAGCAATTGAGTCTCTGGTTAAACACATTTAAGTAATTTTGTAGCTATTTCAGTTATTTAATGTGGATAGCCTTTAAGAACAAGTATTACCAAATAAACAAAAAATATTATTTTCCACACAATTCTTTCTTTTTCTCAGTTTCTTTCTCACAGTTTCTGTGAGTCACTAAGAAAAGACAGAAAGCTGACATGCACATTTCTTGATTGCAATACTGGCTTTTGGCTTGCTTACACCACACTCAAGCATGCTGCAGTCTAATTTTGCAGACAAACACAGCAGAATTTTGATGCATAAATTTTGCAACATTGCTAAACCTGCACCTCTATTGCATTTGATTATGTCTTTGCATGTATAACTTTATCATTGGTTAATCCATTTAGTTATTTAATAATTAAAAATTTAAGCAGTAACTTAAYAAATATACCCTTTCAAAATTCCCAACCAGTGACCCCAGATCTACTAAAATMATGAAAAACACAGACAAGTCCTCTTATGAATTACAAAACAATGGACTGTCTGAACATGCAGACTGTAAGGTTACATGTATGAGCTGAGTTACTCAGAAATAAAATGCCCTAATAATACAAAAAGGTGATATTCACTGGGAGGTGGCAAAATGACAGTTATAAGTAAAAACAAACTGAATCATTAAAAGAGTCAGAAGCAAAAAAACTCACTAAAAACATAATTGCGTAAGTTGAAAGAAATTTTCAGATCAGTCATATGTCAGCCCAAAAGATACTTATTAGAACAATATTATTTGTATCTCAGAAATTACATTTTAGCTTGTCATAGRAAAAAAAGCATTTCTCAATATGTAAATGTATCATTTACCATATTTCAGTAAGTAGTRTATCAGAACAAACCTTTGGTGTTATTTGAGAAAGCTGCTGAATATCCAAATCATCTATCTCTTCTCCAGAGATTGCCTGTGAATTTTTGGAATACAATCCTAGTCGACTAGCTGTAAAGAAGTAATTTAAAAACTTTATTACACTTATTTACCCTTTTAAGGCATTAAGTACCCAATCATTTTTTTTTAATCCTAATATTTTCTGAAGCATTTCAGATTTTAAATACCTAGAGCAGAACTTTTTACTACATTATTGATTCAGTATGTTGGAGTAAATTGCCTGAACTCTTGAGTAATAACAACATGCTACAAAGTCTATTCTAATCAGGTATTTATTTGCTCAGTCTTTTTAGGTCTAAAGGTCTGTAGTTGTCCTGTCAGGTGTCATATAAACAAACAGAGGAGCTTGGTCCCCTCAAAGAATGCACAGTTCAAAAATAACATGACAGAAAATGAAAAATAACATAAGGGAGACAAGGGAAAAAAACAAACCTGACAAAATACTCTGAGTTTGGGGGTATACTTTTCATGTGCACATTCAACAGTTCATCATCCTGTTTGTAAAGAATTCATATTCTGGCTAAAGTGCTTGTACTTCAATGCATTATATTGTAAAAATGAAATTAGGTAGTTGGTTTAAATACCTAATAATACTTGAGCCTCAAACCTAGTTATATGGACAAAACTGTTCTGGATAGCACTGAAGCGCCATAMATCATTATTCCTTGTCACTGGCTATTTTAGTTTATCTGTTGCCATGAGAAATGCATCCAAAGCTGAGGGCAKGGAGTGTGGTGGTGGTGATGTAACAACAAGAATCAGAAATCAATCACATGTAATAAGAAAAAGACATAAAATACAGTTTCATACAGCCAGAGTCATAAATTAACCAAATTAGAAAAACTGCTGTTCAAGTTGAAATCAAGTATCACTTCAGGCTTGGGTGCTGGGCCTTTTGGGTCATTTTCTCTGCTAATTCCACTGTACCGTACATGAACCCAAAATACAGAACTTACAAATGTTAAAGACTAATACCAATACTTCATAACAATAAGCTAAGCAGAAAATAAGAAATTATGAAGGGAAGTGAATTATTCATACCAATGGCAACTGCAGTTTCCTGTGAATCTCCAGTAACCATTTTTATTGCAACTCCTGAGGTGATAAGTGTAGTGACAGCTTCTTTTACACCTGTCCGTGGAGGATCAATTATTCCCACAAGCCCCAAAAAAGTCAACTGTCCTAACTCAGGACCAGAAGCCAAGGCCAGAACTTTACAAGACAAAGAAAAAAAAAAGTTAAGATTTGAAATGAACATTTACATCAGCATTCAAAACAACTGTTTCAAACTAATAGGCCAGCATAAAGCAAAGAGCAGGAATTKATATTTTCCAATTTTTAAACCTTGGCAGTAGCAATGTTGAGCATTCACAATAACCTACTTAAGTACACTCTTGTCTTCTAAAGAACTGCTTACCAAATAGGCATATTGCAGGTTTTAAAGATAACTTTCCTATTTATTCTCATCTGAATGCATTTATACTTTCACTATGTGGAAAGAAAACCATATCTAGCTTTGTTATTTCTCTGTGCATTTCTTTTATGCAAGTGGATGAAAGGGAGGACCAGTTAATGTATTTCTTTTATGTTTTGGGGGATTTTTCCRTTTTGAGTGGCAATTTCATTGAGTATATGGAATGTCAGGTACTGGAATGTCTTTTAAAGTAGGATTCTTAATTCAAATATATTTGAATGCCATTAGAGTTGCAAGAAAAAAACAAGWTTGTTTTTTTCAAAATATTACCCTTGATTTTTTTGTTTGGCAGAATAAATCACTGTTCAAATAAAACAGCAAAGAGATACCATTCCTAGCATATCCTCTCAGCTTCTAATAATTTACATTTTAGGAATTTCCTGAGCCAGAGTACATCTCCCTTTAAAAAATAATAACAAACAAAAAATTAAAAAGCTGTGCATGGACTTGACAGCCTTTACAGAGGCCAAAGAAAGCCAGTCATGTATAATGCTGGCCCATAATCAACTCCTGTCAATCATCTTGTGAAAAATACTTTGTTTTATCTAGAATTCTACACAGCTTGTTAATACAGAAGATAATTCTAATGGCATCTCCTGACCTGCAATCAGTTGTGCTAACCTAACTCAYGAAGGTGGCAGGAGCCAAAGTAATGGACAAATAAACACATTCACTTTCACATTTAAAAAAAACCCTTAGGCATCTATAATAAGGTATGGAAGCTATTAAGTAGCAATGTACTTTTCAGTTATGGTCACATGAAAGAGACAGCAGGAAGCAACAGTGCCCTTTCTCACCCTTTGCAGTTTAATTATGTTATTATACAAGCTTAAAAACTAAACAACACAATGGCAGTTACTGAACAAAAAAACCTAACCACCAACCAAAACAAAGATCCAAGTGTTATCCAAGTGTTTTGGGTTGCTCTTGTTTCTTCTTGTTGTTTTTGATTGTTTTTTGTTTGTTTTTTTTTTTAACAACAAGCAGTGCTATTTAAATAAAAAAAATGGTTCTTTTGAGAGACTGAAACACCTTACCCCGAAGTCCCGCAGAACCCATAGACATTTTCTCCTGCTGGTATTGCTCTCTCTGTTGCTGAACCAGAGGCAGGCTCTGTCCCTTACAATTATATGAAGTACAGTACCTAATGACTTGTTCATAAGCACCTTTCATAAAGCAAATTTCAGGTTTGTCCTGAAAGAAAAAAGAGCTGTTATCTACACAAGTATGTATGTGCATAAGTACAAATACACAAGCACATACACACATGGACACAATAATGACATGTGTACTATTGTGAAGAATCTCAAGAACGTAATGCAAATCAAAGTTACACTTCAAAACACAAAAATCTGTTCCTTTGAGTATCTCCAGACAGTGTATGTTCAAGAATGATAAAGCTAAAAGAGCCAAGCTAATATCTCATTTCAGTAGACATCAGACACAGACATTGCAAGTCACAGTTTATACACTAAAGGGGCCWTGCAAAGGACAGAAATTCAACCTACACAGAACATTAGACCTGGAATACCTTAAGCTTATCGTCAGACCAGCTGCACAGGTCATTAAACATCTCCTCCATCTTTGAAAAGGCCTAATAACTCTAATATTTTCCAGATAGCCATCTAGCCTTGATATGATCATATCTCAGGACTGAGAGTCCACCACCTACCTCAAGCATTTAATTCCAGTGCTAAATCAACTCATTCTTTCCCTTCCCCCACTTTCCATTAAGAACTGCTGCCTCAGCTCAATTTCCAATCACTGATCATTCACCTTCTCTCCAGCTGAACTAAAAAGCTCTTTTTTAGTGTATCTATTTTCTTCCTGTGAAGTTATTTATATGCATAGCAGTCAAGTTACCTCAATCTTTCATGATAGGACTAACTGATGAGAGTTACAAGTTTCCAAATCCACTGTCTTTTCTTAACCTTCAAATCATTTATGCTCCYGTTAAATCTATTATTAATTTTCCAACAATCTTTTAAAATTTCTGATTCAAAACCACAGACATAGTAAGTCTTTACATGGATTAAAATGTTATCCTAATTTCTGCTCACCATTCTTTAGGCAGACATGGATAATCAACAATATAATTCACATAGCTAAAAGGAGTCAAATGCTTTCTTTCCAAAGCAAAGATTTTACTGTGATACTGGAACACTGTCAGCAAAGCTGGTTTTAGTCTGAAGTACTAGGTTTTTCATAAATCAAATAAAAGGTCTRTTGTTGCACATATTGTCTAGAAGGCTCCAGTGATCAGACTGGCAGTGATTATGTCAATACTTGTAATAAAAGCATTCATATGAATCTAAATGAAACATGATTGCAAATATGTATGTGAAAGCACCAGAAGACAGAAAAAGAGGATAAAAGGGTGTTTTTTATTGATAATCCATGCCAGTGTTGACATCAATAAAATTTGTCAGCACTGGGGACGTGATGTCTGCATCAAAAACAGAAAGCCCATACTTTCAAATGAAAGAAATTTTACTATTGAACATCAATGCATATTCTTGCTCTTAATTTATTATGTAACTATGCAGCATTGGAACAGCAGAAGATTGGCAGAATTGCTTTAGATGTTTGAGAAGAGAAAATAAGGAAGAAAAAATAGCCAAGCATACATTCAAAGTCACAGCTTTGAAAATACTTTAAATAATTTCCTGGGATGTCTTTTATGGGAATTATTTTCTGTGGTTTCTTTTCTCTACTTCAGAGCTTGAAACTGAAGCTGTGGCTACTATCAAACCATATTTCCAGTACTGTGCACTACTGCCAGCCTTCCAAAACTTCTGAAGTAAAAAATGAACACATTAATCAAGGTAGATAACCATTCTACAGAGCCAATGCTCAAGGAAACAGTGATTGAAGTTTACCTGCTGTGTTCTGTGAATGCATTTAACAGCCATCCATTTTTGTTCTGAGCTGAAGGGATATTCAGCCTTCCTTATGTAGTCTTCTTGAACTCCATCTAAACCCATCTGTAGAATATGGAAGTACCACCACAATATCAGGACCTTTTCTTTTCAAATAGGTATGAAATTTGTTGACTTGTTGAAACACCTTAGTTAGCAAACATCACTTAATTAAAGAACAATTTCATCTCCAAAGTTGCTTTTGAGGACACTGCTCCAATTTAAATAGGCTTCAGACAAATTAGCACTGAAAGCACCTAGAACTTCGTTCAGGCTTCAGCATGAGCTTGCTACATTTCTCAGTAGCTGTAATGGGTGTGTCACAGCATTAGAGAAAAAAACAACACCCCCCTCCCTCTTCAAAAGAAAAAACCCAAACATTTCAGCACAGTGTCCACAATTCAAAAGCCCTGCACTTAAAAGGCACTATAAACACTGCAGTCACCAATACATCAGTTATCAACTTCCCACTGCTACTGATGTGAACTGGGAAAGAGACAGCACAGTGAATATTCAACAGGTAAATAGTTTGTGGCAGGTAAAAAGACAGTACTAAGTGCAAAAAGATGAAAATAGAGATTTTACTTCACTCGCAAATATTTTTTTTCTGATCCTTCAGAACGCCCAAGATTTACAAGAAAGAAACATAGGAGATGAGCAGTTGCAATACAAATCTAGGAGATCCAAAAGAGAAGAAAATGAGAAAAACAAAACCACAACTTATTTCTATACATTTCCCACCTGCCATGAATCCAAAAAGCACCATCAAGTACASACCTTCATAGCAAGTGCAATCAAAGCCCCTTCTGTTGGCTTCCCCATCAATGTGTTGTTTCTAATCAAGGCATCATTGCACACACAACCAGCCTAAAAGATGAGGAAGGAAAGGGGAGAAAACAGAACACAACATAAATGTCATACAGAGCTCTCGTGCTCTACGTCATCAGTTAAAACTCACCCTTCTTTGCCAAGATCTTACCTCCACAATTTTGCTAATGGATGGGTTGTTATAACCATGAATAACTTCACCATCGAGCATCACTTCTCCAAATCTGTTATAACCTACTCCAGTAACCTGCAAGACAAGCAGCCAAAGGCAGCATGAAACAGTGTTCACCAGGTTAACTGCTCTCAGCTTTTTACTATGAAGGCTACTCATAATGGCTGCTTTCACTCAATGTGCACTTATTGTTCTTACTCAGCTTCTAATGCAGCAACACTCTGAATTCAATAAAATATATTAGAGACTAATTTCTTTAATAAGTATCAATTTTATTCCTGAGCATACATAAATGTAGTGTATGCTGTTTCATTACAGTATTAGGCATGCTTTCTTTTTTCTTTTGCTTTCTAACTTTTTCCTCCTATTTGTCTTTACCCTGATTAATAATGCATAACCCCTGCAGGGGAATGGAACTACAGAGCAGAGTCCTACTTCCATCCAGTCATAAAATTATTTTTTTTTTAAAAAAGAAACAGTTGAACARCCTCTCAGTTTAGACCTCGGAAGGGTGTTAAAACCAGTAAAATTGTATTTTTAGTGCATAAAAACCAGGCATTGCACTAGGATCCTAAAAAARTCTTCATAGTCTTCACAGCTAATATATTAAAAAGCCATTTTAAGTTCTTTTTCCATTAGGAAAGAGAARCTGATTTGACCTAGATGCAATTCTGCTAGTAGCAATATTCATATAGAATTCTAACAATAAAAAAACAAATATCAGGATTTATAAGAAAATATAGGTAAATAATAGGAATCAATATGAAAAAATGCCAGTATTTTTGCCTAAAGAATAAAATCACAAGACAATCTGTTAACTGTACTGTGGAAACAAAATCATGATCAAGGAGTTTGAGAGTTTAAGAACTTGTTTAAAACACTCCTATGAATCCACATCCAGTTCCAYACTTCACTGCTTTTCCATTCCTTCTGCTGTTGCTTCTCTTTTGTGCATTAACAACAACAGTCTTTCCAGAAACTCCTTAATCTCAACAATCACTGCTTCATGTCCTGCTCCTACTTGCAAGTCCATCCATTACAAAAAAGCAAGAATGACAGTACATATTCAGTACAAACAGTTCACACAATAACCAAATTTCTGGCTAAAAGACAGTTTATCTCCATTTTAAATGTTTGCAACACATGAACTTTGGGGATTTATTTTGCACCTGAAACAGCAAAACAGCATCAATTTTCTCTACTGAAGAAAAACACAACCTCTCAACTTATCTGTGTATCTGAGCATTTGATTCTTATAGGGCATGACCTACAGTCACCTGAAGGTTTAAGAACTTAATATATACAATAAAATTCTGTAACCAGAGAGGATTTGGATAACACGCTCAAAGGCTGCATGCTAAATTAATTGAGGGGCAAGAGTTTGGTGCAATGAATTTATGTTTCCTTAACTGATGCTTTGCCTGCAATATAATCCAGCATGTTTCAGCAGGTATACACACAACAAGGTAAAAAGGCAAATTCAAGTCAAAGTGTCACACTACATACCTCAGCATGCTGCCCATCAGAAGTAAAAATATGGGTAACAGTCATTTCATTCTTTGTCAGAGTTCCAGTTTTATCTGAACAAATGACGTTGCAACAACCTGAAATAACAATTAACGTTTATAAGACAATTCTGGTTTAGAACAATGTAACTAACAAAGACAAAATTATTCAARCTGAGCAAATTTCTAGAAATACTGCAGCTGTCTGTGAATAAAAACAAGTAAGATTTAATGAAAGACAGCAAATTTTCAACTAGTAATAAATAATTGTACAAGTTTCTTTGCGATTTTGTCCAATAAATTAAAAAAACCCCAAACTAATTAAAATCCAAAATTCACAACTTATCCAAAATGTGTCCAGTCACTATGTCCCCTTTATTTTATTCTGCTGAATGTCAAACTACATTACTGAAATCTTAAATGTGATTCCTGGTGGGGAGAAAAACAAAGAGCCTGCTTTAAAGAAGTCATTCTTCTTTAATAATAAGCACAACATGTGTCTAACACTAGACACAATATTTCTGTCACACAAGTGTTATATCAGCAAGTCACAAGAGTGACTTACTAACAAATCTGAAAATTTTAATAAGCTTGAAAATATTACAAAAACATGAAATTTTAATTCTGGAATGGAGATTCTGAAAGTGTTGCAGCATCTTGACATTTCTGGACATGACCACAGGAACTGTAAAAGCAACAAAAAACCTTGCAACACTAATGAAACTCTGCTAGGGGCCTTGGAAGAAGATTTTCCCAATCTTCAAATGCAAAAAAGGAATTCAGATGCAGCAGAATTACTTAACTTAGTATTTGTATTTCTTTTTCATGTTCTGTGCTTTACATGTTTTATGACTCAACCTGCACACAATGTCTTTGAGTTTAAAAGTTTTTAATGATTTTAAATTCTAATATGAGCAGCATAACATCCTGAAGGTGCATTATGACTACAAAGCTTTTTCTAATACTTGAATCTGGATTTCTTTTCAATTTTCAGTACCATTCCTAAATTTGCAGTACGAAATTTTAGTTTGAAAACATTTTATACATCTTACTTAACAAGAACATCTTACAGCAAACAAGTATGAAGACTATATATCTAATCCCTCAGTTTAGTGTATTGGTAGTGTGGCATGCTATTAACTGGCAGACTTTTTATTTAATTTTAAAAAAAAGTAGTTAGAAGGCCCACAGAAACATCACCTGAATTGCTCTTGTGTACCACATATTCCATTTAGGAATGTTTTAAAGATGCCACCACACTGTTAGCAAAGTAAGAATACCTGCTTTTTTTTTCTCATTAGTCATCAATATTTCTGCRGATTTCCTAACATTTGCATCAAAAACACTATCTCTAAATTAGTCTAGCCATACCTAAGGTTTCAACAATAGGCAGCTTTTTTACAATAGCCCGTTTCTTCACCATTCTCATCACACCAAGGGCCAGTGTCACYGTTACCACAATTGGGAGTCCTTCAGGGATTGCAGCTACAGCCAAACTGTAATGAAAGTAAATACATAAAC
This sequence comes from Malurus melanocephalus, assembly GCF_030028575.1. Classification (NCBI taxonomy): domain Eukaryota; kingdom Metazoa; phylum Chordata; class Aves; order Passeriformes; family Maluridae; genus Malurus; species Malurus melanocephalus. Next base: position 1,472,421 of record NW_026623409.1, on the reverse strand, counting down.
CTTATTTTGGAATGTCATACAGGAATACACAGTAATGATGAATTTACAGTTCAGAACATTGTTTCTGTAGCTGACTGGTCACTGAGATTAAAACTGCAAGGAGGGAGCTGCCATGTGATTCTAGCTGTATAGCATTCTTTATAAGAAACCTGCTGAAGACAGMARCAGATKAAATAAATTAGATCATTTCTAYTCATTATTTATGCAAAARTATGAAGAAACGTTGGGGAGAGGGAGAAATCAATTATACATCTGTTTTGCSTACACAAAGCACTAATTAAGGCTGCATAAAGCAGCCTAGATTGTGAAGAATAAGTGTAGTCAGCACTAAACAGAACKGGGAAATGTCACCACTGATCCACAATTGCTAATGCCAGATCATGATGTGGCAGCAAATTAAGTGAAGGAATGGCACTGAAGGTCATTTAAAAAACAAACAAATAAAAAACTTGATGACAATGAAAACAACTCATTAGGCACTGCTCAAAGATGCCGTTTCTGAGTSTCTTTTCTCCTCTCCACAAATGCATAATTCTCCAGAGTCTGATCCTGTCACTTAAAGAAACCTTTCTGCCTCATGCACTGCCCATGTAACTCAACAACTTCTCTAGGAGTTTGGAGTTAGACCATCTAAATTCAGTGCTGCTCTCAGCAAACACACTGGGATTAAGTTTGCATAATATAGTAGAAAATGAGTTATTGAACTACATGACACAAGGCTTGCAGTAACTTAGTATTGTCATATGCCTTATAAAATTACAGCTATTTTATTTACTCAGCAACAAAAATTCAAACTGTACAACTCTATTGCCTGTTTGCAGATGTTCCACAAGACACTGAGAAATCACCATATGAATGTAAAGTTTAAGAGACTGACAAGAACATACTGCATCATTAAAACTGTGTATGAATTTGCTTTTCTATTTTCATTTTGAATTACATGAAGTTRAGAGCTGTATGTGCAAGCATATAAAAGAGATCACTAGCTTTCAAACACTTGCTGTAATGCATGATCTATGGTTTATGCAAAAACATAAATCTTACCTCACACCAATTGTGAACATATCAAGGATATGTTTTCCTTGCAACCAGCCAACTAGCATAATAACTCCTATAAAAAAAAACAGTCAAGGGAATAAATGTAAAACCAGCAAGTACTACAGCCTCAAGAAGACAAGAAAACATTCAAACAATCGAAACAAAGCTTAACACTGTGCTATCTATAAAAATCTATTATTTATTTCACTGTCAAAGCATGATTCCATTAGTATGGCAAAGATGAAGAAAGTATCAGCCAATCAAGATGCCCAGTTGTATCTCTAAGGTACTCATTTATGCACACCTTGAATCAGAATCCAAGTCACAATGCAATTTAAAAGAAATCACTTAGAGGATAAAATGTCAGTAAAGTACATTTGAAGGAACAAATAAACACCCTTATGACTAGAGTTATGTCACATTATGTAATTTTGAGATGACTGGTGATATAAACTCAAAGTGACCAGTGAAATCTGGAGCTAAAAGATTTTTAAAGAGACTAAGTCTTCCATTTCCCAGGCCTACGCACTAGTTGCCATTAGATAAATGTTTGGCATTATTTTGTATAAAAAGTATCTTACCTATTATACCAAAGGAATACAAGGAAAGCTGTTTTCCCAAGAGATCCATGCTCTTCTGCAGAGGTGTCTTTGGAGCCTTGATGAATGGCAAACATGCAGGAGTTAACAAATGGGCTGCATCACATTTTACTTCAGATGCAAAACTCAATCAGTGAATAAGATGCAGTTATACCCTACCCTATCTTTCCATACATTTATTTTAGGAAAACAGACTATTTTTTTTCATAGAATTCAATGAGATTCAAAAATRCTTCAATAAAATGAAATATTTATTAGAAATATTCTTTGGGAGCTTTGTGATATCTGCAACAAATCTAATATAAAAGGTCTTATCAAAAAGGTCATTAAAAAAAGCAAAACATCATGCCAACTACAAGTCACCACACTTCCTCCAAGACCAAARAGCTCTTGCTAGCAAGAATAAAACTAATTTTCCAAATAGAGGTATTAGAGCCCTGGAAAGCAAATTATAGCTCAAAAGGAAAGTTTTTAATCATCAGCAGAAAATTCAATTTAGCAAAACAGAAAGCTGTGCAAATATTTAGACAGGTTCAGAGTTATTTTCACCGTTAGTATCTTTAAGTAAGCTACGGATATTTTGTTGCACTGCATTCAATTACTACTTTCATGTCCAAGACCTAAAATTTGCTTCACTATAGGAAAGGAAAGTATYGAAAACAATGTATGATTAACTAAGTCCCTATGGAATAAATTCAAAGTTTTAATGAATGAAAAACACAGTTTCAAATTATGTCTTTGCTTCTAAATATTTTTCTCTTACCTCTTCTGCTTGCATCATTTTGAAAACCTCCCCAAATTCAGAGTTTTCTCCTGTGCCAATAACTATTCCCTAAAAAAAAAAACAATACAAAGATATAGCCAATTCAAATCTGAAGTTYTAATGTTAGTGGTTGTTATTGACAGCTTTGACTCCAATTGAGGGCAAATGCCATTTAGCCCAACAAAATTTTTAACTTAATTAGTTCTTGTCACTAATTCTAGTAATGAATTTTTCCTAAAATCTCTTTTGCCTCAGGGAAACAAATTWCTATTCTGTGCACTGCTGAAGTACTTACTAACTACCAGTAACAAAATTCAAATTGGTAACACCTAKCACTAGCCAGRATTGTATTTTYTGTTACACATTTTCAAATGTGAATRTAGCTCTARAAGCAAAACACAACATCCTAGACAGAGGAGTTTCATCTGCTCCCTGTAAATTTGAGCTCTCATGGTAATAGTTTTGTTATTAAACTTGTGACTGAAAAAGCACCAGTGAGAAAAACTCTGCAAAGTATCACAATAATCACCAAGAGGTAATCTCTAAAAGCAAGAACTGCTTTCAAATAGTTGAAATATGGAATATATTCTTCTCTATCAATAATGATTTTACCTTTGCTTTTCCACATCTGACCAATGTCCCCATGAAAGCAATATTGCTCCTAGAAGTAAGGTCTCCATTGGTCGCTGCTGGCTGAGGAGCTGTAGATTTAGAGCAAGGAGCTGTCTCACCTGTGAGACTGGATTCATCAATAGAGAGGTCTACAGCCTTTGAAAACAAAACAGGCAAAAAGCATGACAATATTTTCTAAGTAGTTGGACATGTAAATAAGTTTCAGAATTCTGACCATTAAAATATGGTGAAGAGCTATGTCAATACTTTAAGGATCAACAAAGCAACAAGCACTCCCACAAAGCTCTCACTTATGAGAGTCAGAAGTGGAAGATGAAGATGACACTTCACTACTGTTCAACTTTAGCCATGAGCTYTGAAATATTTATCACCACTACCAAAAGGAATCGTGTTTTAAGTCTACASTGTTATAGGTATGTTAGTTTTCAATTCAATATTCTGGCCTTAGAGAGGATGATCACAAAACTTGACAGTCTACTCATTAACATAGAGAAAACCTAAGCCACAAAAGATCCGCAAATTCATTTTGAAAAACAAGATTGTCCTCACAAAATCAGACCAGTGAAGAGAAGTTTTCATATATACAAACGCCTTCACAAAGTAAATAGTGCTTGGTTACCACTTCTACTGTTTTCTAGGACAGCATCAATGAGAAYATGCAGAAGAAATCTGGTCTTTTCTCTGAAAATATGATCTCCATATAATTTATTCTTAAAACCCACCACTTTGTAGCCATGCCCAGTAGACACAAGATGAAAATACAATTACATGATCTTAGTTTCAAATGATGTGCAAGAGTAGTTTACAATGGAAAAAAAATCTCATCTAGTGAAGGGCTGCAGAGAGCTGAGAAACTTCTAATTCCATTTCGGCTTTCTTCTGCAAGAGGCCTGAGCACGCTGCTATCATTGCATGGTATCAGATATGAGCAAGAARGTAGGTGCTGCTGCAACAGCAGTTTCATAACAATGCAGGGACGACACAATTGCCAAGGCAAGCAGAGTGTTTGCTGTCATAAAAAAATAAACCCACTCAACTACTAGCTACACCACAACCCCAACAGATTTGTCAAGAGTGTCACAAATTTGCCTCAGAAATCAGCTAATTTAGAATTTGTCTACAAATGAACACCGATTAATCCACTATCAACCGTGGATCATCTGGACATACAGATTTTTATATCCAGAAACTTCTTTAACATGACAGATAGCCCAGACACTAGGCAAACTGAGGATGGCCAATCTGAACAAAAAATAACATCATTCAACCAAAACAATCAAAATACGACAGATAAATATATATACACATTCCATTTAATTTTATAGACTGTTCAAGCACTGCAATAGTGCAATTGCTTCAACTCAAGCGCTAATAGTTGAGTGTCAGTAGTGCTAATACCACAAACTGAGTATTTAGTAAATTACAAGATGTTACAACACACACTGATGAAAAAGTGTCAGAGAGAAAAGATTACACCAGCACAATTTCACAAGTTTTTTCTAATATTCTAGTACCGGAGGACAGTGGAACTACACCCTAAAATTTAATGCAAATAAAGACTGAAAACCAACTACAACCAGATACCAAAATATCTTAGCATTCAGATGGACAACAATGTTTCTGCAACATGTTTAACGTAGAAGGGGGAAAAAATTCAAGAATACATTACTACATAAAATTGAAAAATTCTTTCTTCTCGTGTCCTACAGTAAGAAACTACATACATCGGCTAAGAATGTATGTGACATTTGGAAAGTAGTTATTTCAAATTTTTTATCAAGATAGTTGTGAACTCCAAACAAGATCTTAACTGCAGTACTCAGTGGCTATCTTCCCCTCCCCTGTCTGACAAGAAGTAAAGTCGTAAAATATTAAATCCAAGTTAGGTATATACCTCAAATAATCGTAGATCAGCTGGRACTCTGTCTCCAACTGACAGGCAGACTGTATCACCTGGCACTAAATCTCTTGCAAGTGTGTGTTCCACCCGACCTTCTCGCACACTGTGGGCACAAAGAGCATTAAGAGAGACTTCTCTGGTATTTTGGCTGAGAAAAGCATTTCACACAACTGACTACATGTTGCAGTGTTACACATTTAAAAAATATTTCTTCTTTGCCACTTGTTTCTTAGAGTTTACACATCAGTAAGATCATTGGAAGGGCTCAGAGAAGAAACCACATGGCAGGTTTTTAGGCTCATAAAATAATCTTTAAAATGAGCAAAAGCAAAGTGTATTCTATGTCAGCATAAGAACTTGATACAAAGGAACTAAGTTCAGTTAAATCTTTCCTATTTAGTCATTTCAGATTAAACTTCTCGTGATTTACTTTAGGACTCAAAGGACAAAATTACATACCAATGGCATTCTGGAGGCACTAGTTTACTAAGCTCTTCAAGAGATTTTTCTGATCTGTACTCCTGCAAAGATTTTTTTTTTAAAATAAAGCAGATAACAGATTTAAAACAGGGAAAACTTACACAACATAAAATACACTTACTGACACTTATTTCATTAATAAAGTTGTATTAAGTAATATTCCAAACAATCAGAGATGACATTCAACCGTTCTATATTAGATAGATTAAAAAGCAAATATAGTCCAACCATTTATAGATTTGCCTACATGTGTTTCTTCTGAAAAATTAGCAGAGGTCCTTTGCTGTATCTTCAAATCCTTTCAATACCTGCTATAATGCTTCTACACTCAGGGATCAGTTACATTATTGAATGCTACAGTGTAACAAATTAGTGTCAAAAAACACTGTGTTCATGCTCTTAGCCCCTGGAGAACTAAGGTAACACATCTTTAACTTGATAAACAGATTACAAAAATAAGGTAATTAAAAATATGACAATATAAGTAAAATAAAGCACAAATACAGAGCAATTTTGGTTTTGGCACACCCTGACTAAATGTGCATTTACAGGACAAAAACAACTTTCTTATGACTTGGGAAACAATATTTTTTTTCCATTTCTGCACAAAATTAAAGCAAGAGCTACATTTTCAAAATCTTTCATTTGAAGYAAGATATGTAAGTACTTCTACACTATTTATTACAAGGGCTTCCTTACAAGTACTCTTATTGCTGAATATGATACTGATACAGATGCACAAATGTCAACATGATTAAAGCAGGACAAATCATGCACTTTAGAAAAGGCAAAGACTTGGGTAAAAGCACATTACTCAACCATTCACAGCACAATGTATCAAACAACTACTTCAGTCTTCCYAATAAAAGAGTTTACATAAATACAATAATCTTATTTGGAGAGCAGCTGTCTTACCTGAACGAAGGCAACTGTAACAACAATGAGTATTGCCTGCAAGAGGACAGAAGTGGGTGAGATRAAAGAATACCAAATAACCATGAAAGTAAGCAATCCTATTTGGTTTTGCTCAGTCATAGTTGTTACTAGATATTAACAGGATCATTTGGAAACACACTGGTTTTCTCTTGCTCAAAATCACTTGGTATCTCTCATGTCTGTCATAAAAGCAATGCCATTATCTCTTTGCACCTGCTTCACTGATGTCCAAGAATGCAGTAACCTGATCATGCTAAAGATAAGATTAATAACTAGATAACAAACTTGAAAAACTTCCTCTGCTTCCTGTTTCTAAACATTGAGTCAGAGACAGCAGTGGAAAGAGATCCGTAACACAAATAGGAAAACTGACTTGTGCTCTCTGTGAACAGAACAAAGGTGTGTTAACTGCTATGGGGCATCACAGATGTGGTTTCATTCAAGTACCCCGATAACATAAAGACTAAGAATCAGCTGAAGACTAGGTAAGAGGCAAAAAGTCTGTAGCCATAAAACATCCTAGCAAGAACAAGAGGAGGAWGAACCTCAGAAAATCTGTCCAAGACACCCAAGAATTGAAACAAGACACTGGGTACAACCCAAACAGACAAGATGCCAGAGATAAAAAAAAAAACCAAAGAAAACACAAAAAAAACCCCACAAACAAACAAAAAAATTGCTCATTAGGAAAAGTCCAAGAGGAAGACTAAGGCCTCAAGAGGAGCCTCAAGATACAGTCCCCTATATCACATACAATTCTGGTCACAAYACTTCAACATAAACATCATGAGGCTTCTAACCACATGATGTGAAAGTGAGCAAAAGAAATAAATCTATTCCAGGAAACAACAAAGATCCTTTTGTTGTAAAGCAAGTCTCATCTTYTCCATCAATACACTCTTAAATTGAGTTTTGCTACATTAACTGAATTWGTTACTCAAGCCTAGCTGTTACACTGATTTCTTCTAGAACCAAAACACAATATACATTAATTAAGCCTTTAAAGTACACACAGCAACTACTAAAAATAACCAAGATACTACCATTTTGCAGGTGAAAAGCCCTCTTGAACTCTTACATAAATCCACATATATCCACCTTATTTGTGAYACTAACTTTAACCTCACCAACTGAATATGAGGAAATAACTATATATTTTCCATCTTTTCATGGCACATTTCCATCACACCTACACGGGTTTTTTGGAGGCAATATCATTGTATTCTACAGACCACGCTACCTGAAAAAGCTTTGCATTCCTAGCCTCACATCAGTCTCTCAGCTTGTGTCTGTGTGCAATGGCTTGCATAAAGAAGCCAATATCTTCCAAATGGAAAGTACTTAATGATTTGATTTTACTTTAATCTTCATCAGTTCCCAGTCCAGATCAAGAAGTTTTACAATACGTTTGTACCAGCAGAACTAAAAGGACAGCAAAAGCAGCTCAAGACAGCCACCGAAAGTAATATATGTCACTGATCTTTAGTAGCAAATTAGTTTTGTTGGCAAGGCTCAGAGCACAAATGCATAGTTGCAGAAAAATTGCACTAYCTTCTGAAAATGATGTAAAACAAATCTTCACTTGATGATATAGTGGGCATTATGGATAATAACAAGTTTAAACGGTGCAGGTTAGTCAGTAGTTAGACAAAATGCACAACTGATAACTTTAACTCAATCACATATTTTAAAATACTCCTACYAGTGCTCACAAGCAAGATTTGATTAAATCTATTAAAAGATTTCTTCCCAGGCTGTAACACAGAATGCAGAAATTACTGCTCTCTTACACTAACTGCCTTGATCTTTTCTCACTGCCTTGCTCAAGAGAGTTAGAAAATAGAATTAAGGGCACTAACCAAGACAGAAAAAAATTAAATAATTCAACTTTCAGCCACAATAATACATTTGATAATATAATTTACCTACATCCAACTTGGGAACACAACAAACTATTCCAAACACTACAGTCAAATTCAAAATTGCAAGTTCTTTCTTTAAGAAGCCACATAGTTTATCTTTTAGACAACTATTCTTTATAAAAAATTAGAGGGGTTAGGAGCAAACCTCCAGTTACCCTGAGTTATGTACAAAAGTAAAGTCAATACAGAAAGTGCAGAGATAARACAAAACAAGAAAAAAAMCCAGCCAGAACTCGCCTCTTGTCATCCAGAAATCATGTTTACAGTCACCACCTATCACCCCTAAAAGGTCAAAGGGAKTACAGTTTTCTTCTCTGTGCCAATTGCAGTGACAGTTGTGAGTACTATATTTGAYTCACTATTTAACTGCAATCTTCTAGAAAAAAGTTATTATCTCAGCTTCTATCTTTCTTCTGTGATTTCTAGACAGTTCAGGTTTCACTTCTTTTTCATGTTTCAAAAGATTACATCTTTCAAGTGAATTCACAGAGGGCTCATGYTGGCTTCAATTTGAAATTGAAGCATAAATTAAGATTAAAATCACACGGAACACACCAAAAATTGCTTCCCTGGACAAATGCCTACAGACGAGTAAAGATGCAAGAAGCAGTCATAAAATTATTCACTGATGTATTTTGGTATGAGTTACTGCTATCAGTCAAAGACAAGAAAAAAAAACAAAATCAKGTTATTTAATGATAACATACAAATCAAACTCATTAACTGTAATCAAGTGATCCCACCCCACACTGGCATTCACGTGATGCTGAACACAGATGTGGTCACACATTCTCAGGTACTCCCAGCAAAGACAGAATTTGAGTTCCTTACCACAGTGATACTGACAGCATCATCAAACTGATGCATTACAACACTGATGACTGCAGATGCCAGGAGAAGCATAATAAGGGGGTTTTTAAACTGAAATGAAACAGAAGAGTAATTGAGCCACACTCTTGACAAGAAAGGCCATTTTATCTACCCCTCAAAGCAYATCAGATCTATTTTTGAAACATATTATTCTATTATTAAAATATTTATAACCTACCAGTGCAAAGAAAAGCTAACTCTGAAGTTCAGATGCTTACTTGAGGCGTTTTCTTTTAAATATCAAAGACCTTGAATAGACTGTATTCAATATGTAACAGGAAGAAAATGTTTCTTGATTCATATTTTAAATGCAAAAAGAATAATCTCCTGTAACTGTYTATACTGTATTTAAACATAGAAAAAGAAGCCTGAAATACATTCAAGATGTCTTTGAGGTAAATGACTGATCCTGTTCCAGTAACTGACCACTATTAAAGCAGCAATATATTTCTTAACTTTCAATTAATGATCTCTTATTTTACAAGATAAAAGTTTTTTTTTAGGTCATGGTTTCCTCAGATTTTTAAGGCTAAAACAACAAAGGATCTTGCTTCTATGACAGCTGGTTGCTAACATGGTAATTTTTTTGAGGAACACTACAAAAAAAAAGGAATATTCCAACAATTCAGTTGAAGAACATTCTAAAAGCAGATCTGATAAGCACACTCAAAGCAAGCAAGTATCTTAATAAATCCCATCTAAAATAGGCCTGGATAATATCCAYTGGAAGTGGTCTGATGTGTCTGACTACTTGACCCTACACATGGGAAAAGAAAGCATTCATGCCAGAGTACAACCAGTATGGGATGTGATCCCACTGCTGTCATCAGCAGAGCACTGAATGTCTTCTTAGTCACTCCCAAGGTTCTTTAGAGCCAGTCTGTTACTTCAGGGCTGCACTGCTGCACATTCAAGTGCAGGAAACACTGATCAAAATGTTTAACACTACAAATTCATTAGAAAAATCTTCTGTGTAAATATCTTGTATARCTAAGGGGTGGGAGGGAATGGCAGGAGAAAGTAGTGACACTTTCATACCAGATCTGTATATACGTATTTGAGATATATCACACTGCTAAGGAACAAATTCACACTTGACTCTTGCCAGTTCTGCTCAACACCAGAATCAAGGCTGATCCCACCTCTACCCTCAGATCAAAGGCAGCAGTTTTGCTTTTTAAAATTTCCTATCAAGTTACTTGTCTTACCTTATTCCAAAAAAATATTTACCAATGGTCATTGTTCTCTGACCTTAGTACAATTCAAGACCAAGTCTGACTACAGGGAAATTTATTCTGCTTTTCTATTTCTCAGACTTGTTATGAATGGCACCCTTTGGATAGCTATGAACATACATTTAAAAACAAATCACAATCAAAACACTGGTATATGCCTAAATGAGAGCTTTTCCAATAGCTAAATTAGATAYAAATTATACAAGTTATCCTACTCTACTAGACTTTTGCCAGTTTTATCAGAATATGTTCACATACACAAAAGCTMTGGAGAATAGAATATAATAGACCAAAACTACTCAAAAGTATTAAAACCAAAAAGCAARAAGGACAAAAATCTTCACCTGGGATATATATTTTTTCCACAGTGGTTCATCTTCACTAATATCAAATTCATTCCATCCATGGAATGCCCGTCTATGACAAACTTCACAGTTTTTTAAGCCATTCTGAAGATTAGCCTATTAAAATATGCAAAAAATAAAACAGTCAGCAATTACAGTGAAAGGCTAGTATAAATTCCCACACCCAAATATATAGCCTTAGATTATACAAATTTGGGTAAGATCAGAAAGGCAAGCTTGGTACTAATGTTTGTATGACAAGGAGAGCTAATTAACCACTATTTTAAAACTCTCTTTGACAGTAATTAAGATATTCAACCAAAAATTCAGAGAACTACAGAAGTAGATAATGCTTCACATCTCCAAATGACTGCTGATCTTCCCTGCAGAAAACTCTACAACAAAACAAACTAYTGGCATCCTTCTTACTCTTGAGGGTTATGTCAGGAGTTCAGTGACTCAGCCAAATGACAGTAATAGCTTCAAAATCTTGAGTTGTCAGTGAACAATACTTATCATGATGTACTCCTCAAGCAGTCAAGCATATAGAAAATGAAAAAAGTCCATCTATCATGAAAATTAACCCAGATTGAATGGTTCATAAATCTGTCAGTGGGTAGCTTTCTCAATCCTGTTTCTCCACCTAAAAACAGAGGCTACCAAAATAAATTAAGAACATTAAGGATTCCACACAGAAATTGAAGCAATGGGAAAAAAAAGCCCCCCCAATAAAACCAGGACGGAATTTTATAGCATGATTGANAAAAAAAACCCAAATAAAACCAGGACGGAATTTTATAGCATGATTGACTCTAGGATTTTTATTTACAAATTGCAATTTTTGATGCAGGCAGAAATTCAAACATTTTCAAGTTGAATCTCATTCCCCCGCCCCACCAAATGCACAGGGTTTTTTTTTTTAATTTTAAGAGATTAGAGTATTTCTAGTAACAATTTAAAAATCAACTTGCTTTTAGAAGCAGACAATAGCTAATATCAAACTGCACGATAACGTATCAACTTTCAGTTACAAGATCTGCCCATAAGAAATATCAAAATTACTGTTTGGTAACATCAGCAAATTCTTTAGAGATTAAAAAGTTACTTACTTGCAGAATACTTGCTACTTCATCAACTGGCAATTCACTTGCTTTTTTTGAAGACAGTACAGGAATCATTGTCTCATTTTCACCATCAGGGATATTTTGAAGACGTGCAACCTAGAAACAAAACCATAGTCTGAAGGGGAGTGCTAATGTTGCATTTCAAACAACGAAWGCCAGAGCAATTAAGTATTAATACCATTCAAAGTTAGCTTTTTRTAAACACTGCACTCAAATAATCTACAGTTCAACTTATTTTCACACAGTTAGCACCTGCAATAAYAAAACACTGGACATGCAAGTGAGAACACTAATTTGTATAACAACATGTTCAGTGATGGCAGAGATCCTAACAGTAAAACAACWTAATAATCCTTCAGCTCATTATCATCAATATCTAGTCAGAAAGTAATTGCTCCAGATAAATTTCACTCCCTGCTCCTACTTTCTATTCATTAATGAAGGTGCTCTAAGCAGATCTTAAGGTGGTCTATCCTGTAGATAAAGAAAGGAGAAACACTTTAASAAAATCTCAAATAAGAGTACAGATGCAAGTGAAGCAATAAAACTTTAGACTACAGTACAAAAGCTTCAAGTCAATGCTACAAAAAAGGAATATTTTCTGTAATTTTAGGAAGCTAAAATTTTGTGAACTGTGGAAGAGTGYAATAGAAACATTGATTGCACAGCTCAGCACTGCTTTCATATTTAATGAAACTTCARAGTTTCTGATTTTTGTTTATTAAATGAGAAGCTGGAGTGATACCCTTTTTTTTCCTGCTGACTTTCTCACTGAACCCACAGTTAATGCTTTATGCTGCACACACATCCCCCCCTTCATTAACAGGAAGAGACCCAACATGCAAACATGCACACCACAGAAATGGCTTTCACATTATACTTGCACAGAACTTCAACTGGTGGGTTTATGCTTTAGAAAATAATTACTGTATTGTATATATCTCCTCTATGAGTGCTGAGACTTAAAATATAAGTATCTAAAGATGACAACACATTAAAAGATTCCAGCATTTTATGCCCTAAAAAAAAGGTAAGACAACCTTCATTTTCTATATGGCACACTGTTGGCCATGTACTCTACTATTGTAGCTGATTTTCTCTGTAGCTACCAAACACCAGTTTAGGGCAGAACACCATCAAGCCTAAATGCTGTTCCAAAACAAGCCCACAAACATTTAACTTTCACCAAGATGACTCCACATTCTCAACAAAAATGCTGAGCAGCCATACTTTCCCAGTAAGAGCAGGCAGCCTTTACAAATTTTAGTGCTGAGAAAAATCTTTTTCTCTATAGCAACTCATATTGCTGCTAAACACAAACTCCAAAAAAGGATACATAACTGGTTGTTTTCCTAATATTATCAATGAAGACTTCAGTAAGTCTAATAACATGCTTTTAATGATTATTTTAAGAATTTAAATATCCTTAAGCAGAAATATGAAGGTTCTCTCAGAGATCAGGTTTGTTTTTTAAATAAATCTTCATTAGAACAGAACTACAGTGAAATAACAAAGCTTATTCTGACAACCTTTTTGTGACAGACTCAAAAAGCCAGTCGTTTTGAATGTATTTCACTCATATTATCTCCTACTTTTTTGAAGACACACACACACACACACACACACACACACACTCTGCTGTGTGCAGTGAAAAAAATCTACAGAGAAAATCTGATACAGGATCAGAAAGATAAAGGCTCAAAAAGTCTTTTTATAACCAGCTCCTTTCACCAGAGCAAAATCACACATTGTACAATAATTCTGGATGGATCCTCATCTAAATTCTAAAAACCCTCTACACTCTTTGTACATTAAACTGCACTTGTAGTACAGAAAAGAACAGCTTCAAATATCTAACACGGCCACAAATTAAATTTCCATTGCTTAGCCAATGAGAAACTGATCACTATTCCCCTCACAAAACACAAAGTGGGTTACACCAACAGATGTAGGTCTGAAAAACAGCTGTGCTTGCTATCTGCTGGACCACAATAACTGCATCCAAGCAAATTATTTTGCTTTTACTATGCATTACTTCCACAAAATGAGAAAAATTACTTATTAAATACCATTGGCAAGTGCTCTCTGCAGTCCTTTGCACTGTTGCCCAGATCTACACACCAGAGATCTGGGCCTCCGCAACACCTTTTAAGGTATCCAAAAGAAGCTATTCCCAGAACCACAGCAATCTGTATTAAAGGAGACAACCCACATACAGTAAGATTTCTTTCCATCCTATGCTGCAATTAATTTTCCATCATTTATCAGCTGATACCTTAAAATAGTTCAGTACTTCATTGCAGGCCAAGTTTTTATAGGGATAAAGAAAATGCAGGCTAAGAAATATTGGCCAAAGTCAGATATCGGATAGGCAGCACATACATGACCACTGAAGCTTTCATGTCTACAGCTTTCCATTCCATTGCAGCTAATATCACCAAGGAACAAAGCAGCAGGATGCTAACTAACAGAAATAAATCCCTGCCTCAGGAAGGCCTTTTCTTGGACCACTTCCAAGGAACACACTATCCTTTCTAGGCCAAGAAATATGCATCAATCATACGACCACGGAACTGTGACTAAAGTATGTTTATCAAAATTAACACAAATTCATCTGGAAGACTTACACTACCAGAAATTCAGAGTTCCCTTCTGTTTTCTACGAAGAAAAAGATCTAGTTAACTAGTTAACAGCAATGTGTTACTATTTCTTCTTCCTCATAGGCTACAAGACCTTGCCTAACTTCCTTCYACCAAATGCCAGCAACTTACCTCTACCATTGCTTTTCTCAGCTTAGCACAATGAGTCCATTATCCATCAGGAGGGCTCACTGACATCAATATACTTTTACTATTATTTATAAGGGGAAATTTTAGCTCTGCTTGCTCAGAGAATGCAAATAGTAGGACCCATATTCACTGAGAGCAGTCTAAAAATTTAGAACACTCTYATAGCAAAATCTATTTTTAGACAAACTGATGACCAAAACACTTTGGCTAATTAGCTAATATAAAGCCTTGCRAATGTTACATAAAGCTTCTCAACTGACCTACAAGTATGAAATACAAAGATAGTACGAAGCAAAATTATAACAGCGAAAGCAAAAAAACCCCACCAAGATGTTCACAAAACAAATTTAATTTGAGATACTGAATGAAATTCTAATTTTTTCCTTGAGATTCATCTTCTAAATCTTCAGGTCCATCTGAACAGCTTACTAAATCTGTCTGAATCTMTCCCATCAATCCCTGTAAAATGGAACCCCTTTCAAGCCAATTCAAGTACTACAAAGACATTTCAACTTGTTTGTTAGGATCTGCTGTGAGATTATAATTGTGTGAGCAGTCAGTGATCCACATTCAGATACATGATTATCGTGGATACCATGTGATCATTACTGAGTCATGCTGTGCCTAATCAATAGCATAATTAATGAATGTCCACATAATCAATGTGGAACTAATCAATGTGCATTTCATTTTAAGCATACATACAGTACACTGTCTTTCCCACTTGACATATTACATGCACCTTGCTCAGAAACTGCAGTTTCATTAATGAGGTAAGGATATTAGAGTATGTTGTCCATGTGACACTGCAAAGCCYTCATTCCAGACTGGACTAYTMTCAGTGATGGATGACTCTGTACTGYGAGTAAAACCCCATGACAATACTAATGAACAATAAGCAAACAAGATCTMCAGTGTGCCATGCCCTGACAGAGATCTATTCAAAGCTGTATTATCTCAGGATTCCCAGCATCAGAAAGGACATATGATTTTATACCTTGCTATTGCCTTTTCTGTGTTGTTAGTAGTGTTCACACCTTTCTTACTGAGATCCTAAAAGAATCAGGACTTCCTCACCCATTGTAAGAATTAGGCTTCATTTTTCATCTACCTTCCCCACACTGAAAAAAAAACCCGTAGTGTTCAACAGCATAATACAACATATTTCACTGAACACCAAACAGACTGAAACTTACTTCCCATTTCCTGAATTTTTTGTATGATCAAACTACRTGTGATACACACTGAAAGGCTAAAAAGCTCAGATCCTAAAAAGCATGCTSTCCTCCAAGTCTGTATAATTCAGAGCCAGGAAAACAGGTGCACAGGGCAACACAGATCAACTTCTGTAGACACCTGTGCACACAGTAAAATTCCAAGTGCTTACCTCTCCTGCACTGTCTGGAATCCTGAAAGCACCCAKGACTAAAGACCAACCAGATGTCAATGAGCACAGAGGTCTGAGTCTCCATGTGGGTGCACACAGACTTTGGACAGTTCCTGCTAGGCAAAGACTCTTGGCTGMGAAAGGGATCTTTAAGGAAAATACCCAGAGTGGAAGTAATCCTATTTTCTGTCAGTTCCATCAGATAGGAAGAGTAAGTATAAAATCCTTTCCTGCTCATTAAGACATTGTGGCTATAAGTTTYGGAGATGCAAATTTTTAACTATCTTACCTAAAGCATAACTATCTTATCTAAAGCATCATCAAGCTCTCTATTTCAAATTAGATTATTGCTCAGCATCACAACTGTGATTCCACAGAGCTAACAATGACCTTAAAAACACATATTTCACTAGATATTTATGCCATATTTCCCTCCTGTTTGTCTAGAAGGCAAGGTGCTCCTGGAACCTCAATATAGTTCCCAGTCACAGAAGATTGGCCAAGTGATGACAAGACAGAAAAAGCCAAGCACAAAGCCAAGCACATAGACCAAAAAAAAGGCATCAGGCACACTTAATAGTTACACTAAATCCTAGACCAACTATACAGCCAGAAGCAAACCCATGATGCACAGCAGGATTCCAAATGTTGACRTAAGGCAGAGAGAAGCACATGAAGAGCCCTCAGACCATTTTGAAACCAACAATACTCGATATGGTTGTGACTATGACTCGATTTTATCTGTGAAATTCCACCAGATTTTAACAGGAAAGAAATCTCCAGAGAAATTCACCAGTTATGCTCGCAGAAGAAGCAGGTGGAAGCAGTTAAGTATGGCAAATAGAGATTTATTAAAATAAATAAAACCCTGTGCAATCAAGTTCACTAACTTTAAATGCAGTTAAGCTACAAATTTACCTTAAGTAAATTCTGATTCTTAATATTCTTGGCATTTGAACTAATTCATCTATATTTTAATTAAGTACATAAAATTAGAAGTWACACTGAGAAAGGTTTCATCTTTACAGACTACACTGATATATTTGTGTGTAYCTCATATGAGATTAAATCACAAAGACCAACTGTGATTGATTCTCGACTAGCAAGTTCTTAAATGAGCCTCAAACCCCTGTAAATTTAGACATGGTAAATACTCAAGTACAGTAACTGACCAATAAAGCSCTGTAACAGAGGGCTTGGAGGACATGAGCAAAGGTGAAGCACCCATGAAGCTCAGGAAATAGCGCAGGGTGTGACAAACCACAGCTGCTACAAAGACAAGACTTAACCTCAACACAGTGGGACTGGAAGGTTGCCCTTGCTTTGAATAAACACCTCAGTCAGATAAGTGGATCAGCTGGTGACATGAATGTTTCTCCCCCATTTCATCAAAAGAATTCTAATGTCTAAGTTTGCATCCCCCCTGTGCTGCTCAGGCCCACATTGCTTGGTGAATCCATGCACTGAACCACTGATAAAATTTCAAGGAGCACCATATGGGGTCTCAACCCACATGGTCCTTTCTGGCAATGAGGGATGCCCAGCATCACAGTGGTGCAAATAWTATAGAGACAGCAAATGGGAATCACACTGTGTATTGCAATATCTACATTTTGCTAATTACAAACTATGCTTATTAAATACACTGAAAACATAACATGAATATGACATTCTGCTAAATCAAATAAMCCACACAACATCAAGTATCTTCAAACACACACATTTGGTATCACAGAATCAATTAGGCTTGAAAATACCTATAAGATCAGGGCCCAACCTATGACAGTACACCACCATGTTGACTAGACTAAGGCACTGAGTGCCACATCCAGTTTTCCTTAAAACAGCTTCAGGGACAGTGACTCCACCGCCTCCCTAGGCAGCCCATTCCAATGTTTAATCACCCTTTCTGTGAAGATATTCCTCCTGATGTCCAACCTAAACTTCCCCTGGGTGCCACCCGAGGCTATGTCCCCTTGTCCTGTCACTTGTTGCCTGGGAGAAGAGACCAAYCCATACCTGGCTACAATGTCCTTTCAGGCAGTTCTAGARGGCAATAAGGTCTCTCCAGAGCCTCCTCTTCCCCAGGCTAAACAACCCCACCTCCCTCAGCTGCTCCTCACAGGAATTGTGCTTCAGCCCCTTCACCAGCTTTAATATTCAGTGTTGCACCCTCCTTATGTGGATTATCTGAAAGAACCTGGTCAGAGAGCATTATACTCTGACAAACACCTCTATGGGAAACAACACTGAGTTTTTCAGAACAAGAAGAGCCAACACATATTCAATGCAAACACCCACGAACAATTTACCAAGAGTATTTTATTTGGCACTGCGAAGAGCTGTCCCTTCCCACCCCATGAAAGACTGAGGTCTGTAAACTAATGAGCAGGCCACTGTTTGCCCAGAAAAAGAAATACTTTTTGAAGGCATTGAAGTTACTGTCTACTGTCTTTTTTTAAATGTACTCCTCTGGAAAAGCMTGATGATTTTTCACTTCAGGGGAAACAGCTGCAGCAACCCTGTATTCTAGCAGTCAAAAAAAATTTGTTCCTATTCAACAAAAACATTTACCAGGAGCCCCCACATCAAAGGAAGTTCACACAGAAAAGTTCTGACTCTAAAATAAAGCCAGAAGGAAAGAGAAACACTAATCTGCATTAATGAGTTCTCCTTGCAGAGTAATTTTACCCTGGGAGGTCACATAGTTTCAGTCCCTTGCTATTGTGTGTCATTTCATAATACTTTATAGCAAAACAGCAATAGATACCACCCAGTAACCAAAGAAATATAAATACCCAAATTATGAGAACAACCTGCTAAACTGCCCACCAAGACCGAAAAAAACCCTGCCTCATATTCTTCAAGTACCATTTCAGCAGTGCTTAGGACTTTCACTATGGCYAAGAAACAGCCATAATGCAGAAATCATACTCCTTGATACATAACACTTTGGCATTTCTGATCAACTAAGAACAGAAATCAAATACTRGCACTGACCATTTTAAATCTCCAGGTTTGTCCTACCATAAGTCGTAAAATATTTATGCAACCTATCCCCAACCCCATCTACTCCAGGCAGTGTAATAAAGACTAAGATGSTCCATTTAACATGCAATTTATTAACTCTACAATAGTCTATAAAGCCCAAGAACTATTTTGAAGTCCTAAAAATACTTCCCAAGAACACTCTCTGAGAAACATGTCTCCACAACCTGGAATACATTTTACTCTTTCAGGATATTTATCCTTGTCTTCTTTAATTTAAAAAACAGAAAGTAGGACATGTAATTCAGCTGAGGCTACCAGCACAAAAGTAAGGATGGGCAGTTTGCTGTAGTAATTGTATACACCACATGGTTAGATCACAAACTTTGCGAGTAACAACTGCCTGCTCTCTAGCCAGAGAAAATATTTCACAAAAATAATCATACTTTAACCTGATTGCAGTGCTGTGGACTGTCAGAGTAATGGCAACACAAAAATCCAACTAAACCTCCAATACCACTTTATCTTCCTTTAGCTTATTTAACATAGAATACAATGGAAACTTAAGAATGCCAAATACTTCTAATTTTTGTTTAATTTCTATGAAGGATTTTCCATTTAGTGCATATTCATACATACTCTGGAGAACGTACTATGAAAAGTTTAAAACCTCATTGCTGAAAGCCCGGAGGTGGCATCAGCTTTACCAAGAAGGCATTGACAAACACATGAGACCCACCTATAGCTGATTGGTCAAAATATTCAGTTTTCAATTTTCCTGTTCAAAAGAATTCCTTGAACATTGGAAAAGTCTGCTTGAACATTTCTTACGTGTGGCATTACTTACTAATCAGAAGAACAAAAAGATAAACAATCTTAAGCACACACTAAAGTGATTAAACCAATGCTAGTGCCTCAACGAAAGCAAAGTTTATGTATAAGAGACCTGGATTAGTTCAGAAACCCATCACCTAAGGAAGAGAGCATGGCTGGCCACTGCTGGTTTGACTCTGAATAGCTCCTGCTTCAGCTTAAATCCTGATTCACGGGAARCCCTTTAGATGTTAAAGGCCAAAAAACTTTGGGTTTAAGCAATCATTTATCTTGCCAGAGAGTCACTAACTTTTCTTGAAAAGAACATTTAAGCTCAGAAATAAGATCATATGGCTGCTCTCCAACAGTCTACTTGCATCTCATAACACTCTGAAGTGCTGAGGGTCTCCAAATCAAGGATGAAACTTGAATGCAAACACTAGAATGATGAACTTTATCACCTTGTCATATGCTACTAAGGAATCCATGCAGAATTTAGTTGCCATATAATGGTATTAGGCAAAAACACCAATAAAAGTATTTTCTCAGTATTTGCTTAAAAAACTGAAGCTTCAAGACCCCGTAGCTGATTATGTCCTTGACAGCTATGCAGTCACTTCATAATGCAACAAAATTAATTTCTAAGTAAAAAAAATATTGAACTTGCTGTTTACAACAGTTCTCAGGATCAAGCTAATGTCAGTGTCAATTTAAATGCAAACAKAACTCACTGCATAATTACTCTACTTATGATAATAAGTGTTCTTATGATTAGTATCAAGAAAGCAACAACTCTATTCACAAAGCTTCTTTTTTGTGAATTACGTATGCAGCAAGAAGTGCTGCAGAAAATTTATGACTTTAAAGTCTTTTAAAAGCCTTTGTAAAAGATTCTGTAGATGGCATCTGCTAACCCATTATCCATTTTGTCCTTTCTAATTGTTTAGAGCATAATGTTTACRAAACAAATAACTAGAAACAGATGCTTGTCCCAAATTTATACCTTGATTACTGTATTTTATTTTCCCTCTCTTCTCTTCTGCATTCCTTCTAGCTTCTATAAACCAAACTTGTCTATTTTATCAGCCAGTGTCAATTAGGCATCATCTGAACTCTTTCACCAAACCAAAACCAGGTCTCACAACCAAAAATCTATATATTAACTTCTGCCACTCTTGCAAAATTCTGCCACAGCCTGTGGGTGAATTGATATTGAATGGAAGCTATGATTAATGAGAAACTGAGTCAAGCTAACAGATCTCACTCCTCTGTCCCTCACATTTTTCAACATTAACTGAACACCTCATGAATTTAATTTAATTTTAATTCACCCATTTAATTTTCCAACTCAACAGGGAGCTGCCCAGCAGGGAAAGGGGGAAGGAAGGGCTGGGCTAAGAGCCTGCCAAGCCTGCAAGACAGACAAACTGAACAACCACAAGAGTCAACACAATACTACCACTGGAACACAGTTCAGAGCATGACCTTTTCTGAGCAATAAGCAGACACTTTTATTCAGTCCCACAGAAAAGCACCCCACGATGCTCAAAATCGCTGCGTACTTGTTACTCTTCACCAAAAAAAAAAAAAAAAAAAAAAAAAAAAAAACAAGCAAAAATGTTTGTTTCTCTTTTGTTGAATTAGCTGCCATGAGAACTGTCTGCATTTTCCTTACAGCAATGCTTCTGACTCACCAGGAGACTATGCCATAAACTCTTCAAGTAAAGAAGTTAMAAAGCAAGCAAAATAATTAAACATACATTCTGCAACATCTGAACTCAAACTGACACCATATAACATCACTTCTAGATTATTATACATTAACATTTTTAATTTACCTGCATGGGAAAAAATGGAGAAAGAAAAGGGTAAACTATCTAATACTCCATCAACCAAACAGATTAAAAGATTACTCTGATGGTTCATTTAAAAAGAAAATATATGTTTCTAAGGCATAGAGCTCTAAGACTGATCTATATTAATTTAGGAGTTATTTATCAAACTACTGTTAAAATACAGGAAGGTATCTACTAGAACTGGTCTTCAGTAAAGCCTCTCACTTCTTTTTAAAAAAAAAAGAAAAATGTTTTTCTCTCACCTTAACCTCCAACTTAAAAAGAYGTGACTTGTGGCAACATAGACATAAAGTATTGGTTTCTAGCTTCCTGCAMGCTGTAGATAGTACAAAACTAATCTGTGAATACCAAATTTCTTGTTTCACCTATTAATTTGCWAAGAAATCATCTACTTTCCAAAAGGAACTTGAACTACTGTGATAACACCAAGCCCATTTCAGAGTCTCCAACATTTTCCATCGCAATTTTCAATCTGATTATTTTGTATATTACTTAATGACCAACTGATGATGCCACTCTGGAACCATTTAATTTGCTTTCAAGCCACTGCTGCCCCTCCCCCTCTGTTGTCTGTTGCATGTACACACACTCCACCCCTTCGTTAGTACTTATGGCTATCTAAWCCATGATGCACCAGGCTAGGGTGCTAAAACTCACTACCCCCAAAACCCAAATTCACTGATCTTCATTCTGATAGTTCAGCAACTAAGCCCATTTTCATCATTTTTTAAAAACCACCAAAAACAAAAGCCATCACCCATGAAACTCACTAGGAAATTCAACTGCACTACAAGCACAAGATAAATGGAAATTATTTATCTGTCAGAATTTTATGAATAACTGAAGTATCTTCTTCTAGAGAAATAAAACAGTCTCCACTTATCTCTTCCTATTCAACCAATCATCAAAATTATCCTGAAATTACTACAGACTATAGGCTGAAGTTAACCATCATATTTGAAGATTAGCTAAAATTAGGACTCAAAACAATGAGATTAAGGAGGATTTCTGAATCACCATGCAGTGTTTTGTTACATGCAGCAAGTCTGGTCTGAGTTTTTGTACCAACCATCTGCATGATTTTGGGAAAATCTTTTTTTGGGGAAAATTTTACTTTGACCTCTTCCATTGGGCAACAATATGGAAATACTACATAAGGCCTTGATAACAAAACAGTATTCCTATTTAACAATTTGTACTTGTGGCCACAGTCTGACCTCAAAGAAGCTCAAAGTCTATAAAACCTAAACTGTGTTCTTTATTTCTCTACTAAAAGGCAGACTTCTGCAAGACAATCTTCATTCAAACAAGCAGCCTAAATCGCAATCTAAACAATGCGGATAAGAGGAAGAAAATAAATTCAAGACTTCACTGCAGAGAATTACTTCAAAATGGCCCAGAGCTACCAACAGAGAGACCCAAAAATTACARAATTATGTTTTGCCAATGCAAGTTTTCCTAGCTGCCTACAGTTTAAGAAAAAGTTCCTCTTATGGAAAGAAGTCACAAAATTCCACCTTTCCAAATGGAAATACAAACATCATTCCTCTAAATCATAGTTTTATGATTAAGCAGAAGTTTTCCTATGATGGGAAATTCTCTCTCCCCCATTACCATGAGAAACACAAATTTTTGTGGAAGTTCAAYCAACCCAACACAAGAAACAGGAACCATAAAGTCTCGGGACAAAATATTAACAAGCCTGGACATAAACACACAATGCTGTTTATGAGTACTGAATTAACACAGGAAAACATCAGTTTTCCAAACCATCTTATCATTTCCCAATCTTGAATATTCATTCAAATACAGGAGGGGGTGAAAAAAACCAATCTGCCATCTCCTGCTCAATATCCAAACCTAAGAGGCCTTTCAAACACATACTTGAGGAAAAAAAAAAGAAAGCTTAAAAATATTCCAAATACAATCTTTGTTCTATAAGATTACCAATATTATTCGGCTGTTGCCAGGAGAAAATACATTACGGAACCTCAAGAGTGCTGAAAAGTTCCAATACGGAAGCTGTTGGTGTCTAGCTGCCTCAAAATGTCAAACTGATAGAAAAAGAAGAGCTCAGAAATACCAAGAGCACCAAAACAGACAGTACACAGTTGTAAATATCCATGCCCATCTGGAGACTCAATTAATTATGAGTGTGGGAGCAGAAATAGTGAAGAAGTAATTCATGTGTTCAGAGAAACACTTCAGTCTTTTTATCATACATCATTTTCTCCTACCCTCATWAGCCTACCCCATTTTGAAAACCCTMAATAAACCACAGCCTTTATTTCTACCTTTGAAATATCCATATGATCATATTTTTAAAGTATTTTCCCCTAGAAAAAGCTTTTTTTAATATGATTTCTATCAAACAAGTAATACTAATTTTTATGCCTAGTTTATTTATTCCATAAGAAATGCCATCTTTGTGCATTTGGAAGAATAGAATGAGGCACACTATCACACACAACTTGACTATACACTATATCTATCATATACTACTCATTTGGTAACAGAACTATAAGGCATTAAAAGTCTTTCTGCCATTTGGGTTTTGGCACACAGATACTTTTYTCCCTTAAGTGTAATTCTATTCAATGGTATTATCCCTGCTTGCCTTCCCCCGGCCCCGGGCGTTGCCCATTCAAAAYCCTTTTACTTGAAACAGTAACTGAAATGCAGAGGCACTGACACCACTTCCACAGCGATCCAACCTCTAAAAACAGAGAGCAATCTTCTAGAGGTGCTCTCTGGCCATTCAAAATTCCTGCTACTGAAAAACGTYCGTGCTCTTTTTTACAAATATGCAGTTGGAAGGCATGGTCAATAGAATTTAAAATATTCTAACGGGATTTTTAAGTTAGAAAAAAGGTCTGAAATGCCAGATTATAGCAACCTACATAGACTTCAACATGGATTGGACTGCATAACTACTTCATTATTACCACAACTTTCCRTGTCATCCATGACAGAATAAAACAATATACAGCCTGAAAAAATAACTTAAGTCTACCCCACAATGTCAATTCAGTTCCTCATTCAAGTCAAACTATCAAAAAAGCAGCCCTTTTTCAGGCAGGGGTGGGAGGAAAAGGAGCACCTAACATCTCATAYAACAACCTAGAGCAAAGGAAATCCAGTAGCCACCTAAACCCCCACCTATTTTCAAAGAATAATGATGACATAAAGGGAAAGTATAATGATTCTTTTCTTACATATATAGTAATAAAAATAATAAATTTCAGTGATTTTCAGCATGCAGAATGAAATAGAAACAAACAAAGAAAAAACAAAAATCAATGAAGTTCACAGTCACTGTCACAACGCAAAGGGGCTTTCAATGTTTTCAGAGCATAACCCGAAGGCTGACAGGAAAAAAACTGAATTAAATCCCCAGGTTAAGTAATTTCCAAATGAGACAATAAAAAGAAAGCATAATAAAGCAACTTCTTTCAGTACTCAAAACTTCAGTGTCACTTTTTAATTAAATACTGTCCAAGAGAACAAATTTGAGTCATTTTCAAGTACTTATAAATACACAAAATATTTCAAAAYAAAAGGCAACTAATGTTTCACCGTGAAATATAAATTTAAGAGAATCGCATAATTAAAGCAAATAGCAAGCAAACGATGCTAAGAAGCTCTGCCTAAATAAAATAATTCTATTCCAAACACACAGAGCACTAAAACGTATAATAGATGTTTTGGATATCTGTCAAGAGAGAAGAAAATTTGTCTGACAAGCAGTTCAACAAGCAGCAGGACAAATGAAGAAAAACGATGACGCTACGAATCTTAAACCTCAAAATACAGCTCAAAATCCCTACCGCAAGATTAACACACGAGAGCAACCCTGCGAACCCCTGGAACGGTAAAACATACACACGCACCAGTAGGAGTTGTCACCAAATTGCATGCAAAAATCCTCTTAGCTCCAATGAAGTCAGTGACTCTGATGAGACCTTTACCTTCATTTTCCATCGAAATTGTACTTGAGTCGATAGTTACAAAAGTCTTTAGCAACAGCAGCGCTGGAGCGGGAGCGGAAAGGTGAAGAGAGAAATGCCCCAAGATCCCAGGCAATCACAGTGCTCCCTTTGCCCCCACCTGCAGCAACATCTGCAAGAGAAACCAACGCTAAGCGAGGAATAAATTATTTTTAAAAAAAAAAAAAAAACCAAGATAAAATAAACCCGTATAGGCTGCCCAGCGCAGAGCAGCAGAGGCACACACAGGGAGCCCGCAGAGCTGTCAGAGACCACCGAGGACGAGGATTAGGATTAGCCGCCCAGCAGCTACAGCAGCACGGAGGAGCAGCGCCGCTGCTTCCCCCTCGACACCAGCGCCTCCAACAGCCTCGTCCCGCCCGGGGAGGGGCGTTCGCTCCTAAAAATAAACCCTCACCCCAAGTAACCCCCCTTCCCCGCTCTGCCCGCACCCCGCATCCTCGGCGCCAGGCGGGAGAAAGGCAAGCGGCGAAGGGAAGCGCCGGCTGCCCGAAGAGATCCCCGCCCGCAGCCCCCTCGGCCGCCCCGGCCC
>NW_026623409.1:1412676-1445774 GCF_030028575.1 Malurus melanocephalus | reverse complement strand
GCAGATAAACGCGAGTGAACGCCCAGCCCTCGCAGGGAGCCATGGAGGCGCCCGCCCGGTGCCCACCTGGCCCCGGCCCGGGCAGCAGGCGCACGGTGCCGCGAGAAGGCGGGTCCGGGAGCGGCGTTGAGCGGCCGGCGCGGGGAGCGAGCAGCGAGCAGCGCCGCGCTGTGCTCAGGGCCTGGCCCGTGCCCTCGGCCCCGCCGGGCCCTGCGCCAGCGCCCGGAGCCAAACCCGGCCCTCCTGGCGTGGGAAAACAACCCCGTCAYTGCCGCTCGCCTCGCAGTGCTGCTCGGCTGCCCTCCCATGAAAACCGGGGTCACGCTCATGGAGTGGAATCAGAATCATCAAGGCTGCGAGAGACCCTAAGATCATCCGGTCCAACCGTGCACCCAGCACTGCTACCGAAACCCCTAAACCACTAAACTCTAGTGCTGAGTGTCAGATCCAGAYGCCTCTTGAATGCTTCCAGGGATGGGGACTCCACTRMATTAYTTGGCAGCRTATTYCAATGYTWGATCATCCTAAGAGTGAATTTTCTTTTTCCAATAATGGGAATTTCCCCAGTGTCAGCTTAAGGCCTTAGATAGCTCATTTCAGAGTTACAGTACGCTCAGGCTACGTTGGTAGTTGGTACGTTTCGGTTTTGCACCACAGCATTATCATAATCTTGTAAACGTTAGCAAAAAAAAAAAAAAATCGACTCAATGCAAAATCTTAAACACATCAGGTAACTACTTTTAAAGGTAGGTTTTAGCTACCGATTATGGAGCCACCAACCCTAATCACTAGTTGAATTCTAGGTGAACATAAATGCTCTATCAACTCAAGTATGCTCATCGAGACAGCAAAGGAATATTATTTGAAACGACAGTTGCAATGTTCATCTGGGGAAGTTTTTAAGTAAAAGTAACTTCCACTGAGATGATTMATTTTAATTTAAGGTATGATGTACATTACTAGTAAGAACAAAATGCCTTTCAACTTTCAAGGTCAAAATCTAATGAAGACGTGCTAATTGTAGGCTTTACATCCCATTTCTAAAGGAGCAATGACAACAAGGTCTGAAAAAAGCACTTGGCATTGACATCTCATGATTAACGACTTGTCACCTTGGCTTTGTTTTTCTTAAGCAGCAGAAGAAACCAAGCTCAGTCTTTGTCAGTTCATAAGCATCATTTAACAGAACTGAATTTTAACATTTCAAATAAATCTCACAACCCATAATAGCATGCCTCTTGAAGCTAAAGASCATTCTTTCTTATTTTGAAGCTCTTGAAGATAACTTTGAGTGCTAATATAACAGATTTGTCAATATACTTTGAGAGGTAAAAGGAGTTAGAAGTGTTGCCCTAAAGTAAAGGCTCCAGATATTTGCATTTGGGAAATAAGGATGACAACTGGCAGGTTAATATTTTGAGATTACCTGGTACATAATTTCTGACCTCTCCCATATATTTTCCATGTTACTTGAGTATGTYCTTGGTTACTCCATGAAGTATCCCACTACAAGTAGCAGTGACTCTCCTCCAAGACAGYGCTTCTGTTAATTTGTGTGTAAGGCAAGCTAGGAACTATTCCAAGATACTCACAGTTATAATACCACAATTTCAACACAAAATTGATGTACTTGACAAAAAAAAACATTTAGTTACTTCATTAAAACAGGCAGCTCTTGATATTAATATCATATGTTACTGTTAAGTAATAAAAACTTAAGTAAGTATTTCATTAAGGAAAAAAAAAACCAAAGCCGGGAGGTTCTAATACTGTTTACATTCACAACATGTTTGGACTTCTTTACATCGTGCAAAGTTTTGGGGAGAAGACTGGGAGTTCCTGAACATTACTGAGCTTGTTCACAATTGAGACCTAAATATCTGTGACAAAGTCTGCACACTAAGAAACATTTCGTGTTCACCTATCTCAAAAGAAGTCGAAAGCAAGTCCTACTCTATAGTAACAACTAAAATGCTTCATCTTTGAGACTTAATCTCTTTCACATTATGTACATCTGCCAATCTTACAGCCTATGATGCTGCCAGACAGCTGGGAAGCGCCTTTTCTGCATTATACAAGGACTATATCCATCTTTGAAAATTATATTACAGTTTCTGCCATATTCCACACCTGCAAACAGTGATTGTTTAATAAACAATGCTTAAAGTATTTTATTTCCAACTGCTGGTAAATATTGTTTCTTCAAAAATCTAATCCTTAATGTGAACTTGATACACAAGAGTATTAGGACAGCCTTAACGTCTTCAGGAAGCCTCATAAAGTGTGTGGCAAAGGCATTATTTGGCAAATCAAAGCACTATTAAAACCAAACCAAAGCATTATTAAAATATGATTGCAGAGATAAGTCTGAAATTAAAAAAGGCTTTGCTTACAGTAATCTGTTGTGGCGAGTTGTACTCATGAATTACAATAATTTTTGTTTTACTTCTTTTAATCTTCAAAAAAAAAAAATGCTCCTCTGAATCTCCAATGAGTAAACATGTCTTACCCAAACAAAATAATTCCAGTGAAAATACATATATGAACCAGAAAAAATGTACACAAACAGTCCTTAAATATCACAGTTAGAATATCTTTTTTAAAAAAACAGTACTTGAAAGGATATGCAATACTGACAGGTTTGGGGGAGAAAAAGACTGAACACTAGTGGTTGTTAGCTCAGCATTTTCTCTTTCTAGTTCACAGTCCTGAAAATACTTCATAAAAGCAAGCAAACCTTCTGGAAATAGGTTTGCATTCAGAGAGCAGAGTTTCATGAGTGTTAATGGCAACTTAAGCATCCCCCTGCCCCAGGTGTTCTTCTCTTGCTCTGTTGCCCGGTTTCAATGCCACACAGCACAACCTCAGTGTTCTGCGTCAACAAAAAGAGTTCCTGCCACCCAACCACCACCACCACCCCATCTCCTCTCTGTCCTTTTCATAATTTACCTCCTATTGATGGCCAAGTCAGACTTTGCTTTCTGTCAGCAGCAGGCACCACTGCATTATTTCAGACCCACAACCCCAAATCGACCCACACCTAAGTTCATATGGGGATTGACTCACATGTGGAATAACCCAGCACATCAGTGAATACAGACTTCTCCAGTTAAATCAGAAGTGGTTATTCAGGCACAGCCAAGAGGGTGGAACAGGTATGGGGTGCATGAATAGGTACTGTT
The DNA here is from genome assembly GCF_030028575.1 of Malurus melanocephalus. Classification (NCBI taxonomy): domain Eukaryota; kingdom Metazoa; phylum Chordata; class Aves; order Passeriformes; family Maluridae; genus Malurus; species Malurus melanocephalus. The sequence goes on along the minus strand of NW_026623409.1, from coordinate 1,442,592 downwards.
GCTTTCAATACTTTCTCTGCTCCCTTAGGCTTTTATTCCATTTGATAAAAGGAATTGGTTGTCTAGGTTTTATTTACTTGCAGGGTTTTTAAACAGGCAGCTGCAAGAAAGCATACATGGYTTCTGTATGAATCTAGAAGCAACCAAAGCTGGTTTCAGCTGCCTTCCTATTTCTTCAGAAGAATTAAAGGCCTTTGTAAAGCTTGAAAAAATTAAAAAGTAGTAAATATATTACATTCCAGGAAGTGCCATCAATCAGTTGGAAGCAAAGAAAGGAGAATTTAGCCCAATGGCATTTAACAGATAGGCCTTAACCTGCAACATGTTTGTGTGCAAGCTGAACTTCAAATTTGCTTTAGCCTTTGGGATCTCAATCAATTCATCTTCATCTCAATGACTCCCTTGTGTTACACCACTACCAGAAGCAGTAAAATGTATTTTAAACATAACAAGTGCATGATTCACAGATTAGAGATTTATTACACAGAATTGTGTTGAAGTCACTTTTCAGACAATAAGAGCACTTTTAATAYTTGCTGCTCTGAAGTGAGCTTGCAGATCCTTTTAAAGTATCCTTTTATAGTATCCCTCTAAAGATGCATTTGTGTAAAGTCTATCAGTATTGAGTATTGCTACTGAAATCTATTACAAATTTTGTTAATCTCATGAGAATTTATTTATACATTATGAGGAGACACTTTTTCTGAGTCATAGCATTATAGTATTTTAATACAGACAAAGCTTTCTATAGCACTGTCATTTGGGTCAGAAAGGGTGAATATATGATCCCTCTGTCACAACAGACTTATCCACAGTTTGCTTTCTTTACTTTAGGTATAATTCRAACAGCCCTCAGTACACCGAGCATAAATTAGCTTCCATGGAAGAAAATAATTCGTTTCTATTAAGATGGACTTTCATTTGATTTAATCTCATTTTTTGTTGTCTTTCATCTGGCAGTCGAAAAATCACCAGAACTTTTACAGTCCTCTACAGAGTACTTGTATGATTCGAGTCAGGACAGGGGAGGGATAATACTGGAGCTTCTCATTTACATGCTTTAAATGGCACATCATTTGTAAAGCCTGTGTTGCAAATTTCATCTCCACATCCTTCTCATCCATGCTGTTCAACTGACAGCAGATAGAAGCAATCACCTCATCTCCAAATAGAATTCTCCAGAGGAAAGCCCAAGGCAATTCCACCTAAAGTTCAAATGTTTYTATATGTGTGTGTATGTGTATTAAATCAATTCAAGTTTAAAAGAAGAAAAATGATACAGTTTTCCCAGAGGAAATAAGTGCTCATTTAATTTTATAATTCTGAGCATGTTAAGATGTAAGAAACATAACTACATTTTCAAATTACCGTAGCTCAGCCCTGTCTTGACACTGTGCAATTATGCTAATTAAGGAACTTTGGTTTATGGCAGTCTTAAATTATATTTCACTGATTTTTAAAACACTTGAATTTAACCCTGTCATCCCATCCCTAAGCAGCATCCCTGCCAATATTCTACAWTCAGAGGAGTGCAGCACCACAGCAGTTTAAGCTGAAAAACCAGGCTTCTGTGATCACCCTTTTGCTGGTGCCAAGTTCTGCACTGTCCCTGACACTCTCCTCTCTTGGTAACCCAGCTCAGGAGGACTGATCTCACCAAGAAGAAGGCCCACCTCAAAAAAGGCTCTACTGCTCAACTCCCAGAACTAGTGCAGGGAGGCAATGTGACRCAGTGGCTGGACTAAAACCTTTAATCTGTTGGAACTGTTGTGAACATATACTCAGCATTCAAGAAAATCAGGTTTAATCTGTCTTTCAGGGAACAACTAAATTAATTCATTTTTTGACCATGGCACTTAACTTACTCAACTTACCTCAAACCTGCGTTCGTCTTCTGTATTTTTCTTCTCCGATACCTTCCATCTCACACACATATTCAATACTCACCAGCTATTTTCTTCCTTCAGCTACGCTATTTTGAAATAGTTAAAAATATGAATTCCACATTTTCCAGAGTGKTTTCCCTTCCCTTTATTTAGGGCACACAGAGTTCTTCAGCTGTTTCTGTTTTGCCCTCAGTGACTGTTCTCAAAGCTGACTGCTCCAGTAAAACTTTCACTACTAATGTGTAAGCTCTCACAAGTTCCTCTATCCTATCTACTAAAGGCTTCACATTTCCAGAGACATTTTGAGAAGTAAAGATCTAGTTTCACATTGCCTGTAAGAGACAGCCAAGAAACTTCTGCTCTATAATTGGAATATGCTGTGAAGCAAGTTACTATTGGAAGTCTTGGCTGAGGCAGGCAAAATGCCTTGTTAGGATGTCTGCTACAGGACAAAAACTCCACTCCTCTGCATTGCCAGCTGCAGCTACCGTCGTGTTGTGGCCTGAATACAGCAGAAGGTAGAAAACTCTTCCCTAGTAAATGTTTATGTCTTTCTGAAGGATTACTGCAATTTATTATGTGGCAAAGAAGTCACCCCATTCACCTTAAAARTATTTGAGTTATGACAAGATATCTGTGGTACAGAATAAAGACATTTCAACACAAACTATAAACAGTTAAAAAAAAAAACAGCAATAGCAAAGTACTTTCATTTGAATTGATTCAAGGCTAGTGTGCCAAGAATTTCAGGAATGCTGCATATATTACAGACAAAAAGAGCTTGCCAAAACTCTCTTGGAAATTCTTCCTCAAGACTATTGGTTATAGCAAAACAGGGTAAAGGTAATACTCAGTAAAGAGCTGGCAGTTAATAAACAGATGTTTACATATTTATAGGATTTCAGCTCCTGGCAAGAATAAGATGATTTGTTTGATAACACACTTCAGCATAGTATGTTGGGTTGTGAATGATTTTATTCAGACTCAGAGCCAAAAAATGTTATCAAGTGAAAGCATGTGGCAGCTTTTCAGTCGGGAGGAATTAGTTACAGACTTTTGTTTTACAGGAGAGCCCATATACCTTTTTATTTTCTGAATTACTACAACATGTATGTACATGGAAGTTAAATATACTGAAGGTTTTTTTTCCTCCCTTATGTCTTAAAAAGAGTGGTCTGAGGTCATATTTTTAAGCTGGTAAAGTTTTGTGTTGAAAGTAATTAATGTAGCATGCTTCTATTGCAACCACCTGCTCTAGCATAAAGACCCCTAACTTTAAGATTGGCACAACTGGTGAATTGAAAGACTAAATCTGTATTCAGACACTTTCTTAGTCAAAGTCAACAATAAGGCTGCAGGGGGAGGAATAAAAACAGCACACACAGGTTATGTAACATCTAGAAACTTAGTAAAGTACACTTGGRAAAAATACCCAAATTTAACAAGGTGGTTCTGACCTCATTCCTATCCAGCTACACAAGCTTGTGCTAGGACGAACTGGAGGTGGGAGAAAGTGCTCAGAAGTGTTTCCTTWCCACTGCTGATGAATAACAAACTTCAGCACAAGGGAATCAAAAAACAAACATTTCACTGAAGGCTCCTGTCTGCCTTGAAAATAGGTGCTAAAATATTATCCAGCAACATCACCACCTTTAGTAGCCTAACTCTAAACAATGGATCACATGTTCAGTCCACACATCCCCAAAGGCTGGATGCAGCCCCAGCTAAAAGTGACAGGAGTGGTTAGGAGGGACAAACCCTACAGCTATATGATATAAATTGGAAGAGTATATTCTAGCAGCCCGTCACAATGGGAAGGTTAAAAGGGCCCTGAGGTTCCACCTCTGTCTCCCAGTAAATCAGTAGCTAATGTCAGMTGCATTCTGTGCATCTGCAACAAGCCAAGAAGCACCAGAGAAGGATTTAAATTAAAAAGAGTCAAAACTCGTATTGTAGGCCCTCCTCCCCACCATCTGGCTACTGGGGACATTCAGTACAATTCAGCATGACAACTGCCTATTCAGAAAGAAGGGAAAAAAACATTTCTCATTCAGTAAAAAATCTAGGCAGTTCCCATTCTATCTTTGAGGGCCTCCAGCCTAATCCAAATCTGTTGAGGAGTTCTGAGGATATAACTCTATAATTAGAGTAAAGAAACTGGTAGTGATAAATCAGCAAAAATTTTTTTCCTATTTGAATTTCAGCTTAAAGTAAATTTTAACCTTAAATTTCYGATGCACTATTTAAAACTTGACTGGATTATTTTGATATCTAATAAGAGGCATGATTTCTACCCTATATCTTTCATATATATATATTTAAGGTCAGAAAATTATCTTAAATTGTATTAAGATACTGTTATGAGAACATGTTTATCACATCACATCAAATATACTGCACATTTTTATATTTCTATGATTCTCATTATATATAATGATTTACTTGATCATAGATCTGTTTATCATTWGTTTACCTATTATGAGGTTATATAATATAATATGGATATCCAGYCATATATCTATGACTTATTTAATATGCTGAAATAAAAATGTACCAAGATGTAAATGTTTCTGATTCATCAGTAATTCACCTGTGGAAAATGATCCATTCAGTGAAAAAACAAAACAAAGCAATTGGAAGCCTCTGACATTGATAAGTAGCATCATGGATTAATCAGAAATTACTTATTTGTGTATGCATTGAGAACCAATATCTTGATTTTGCTTCTCTTGATGTTGCAAAACAGGAATCCTGGAGTATTTTCTTCAGTAGATACAGATTTCAGTAAGCCAGATGCTTTTAAGAATTCATCTTTCATGTCTCCCACAATTTTCACTCCAAATTGTTTTCCSTTTTTGAAAAGTTGATCTTTGGTTGTTTACAGCCTCACATCTTCAACATTTATGTGCAGTGTGATGATGTTTTTCATTTTCAGAGATGGATTATAAAGGATGTAGAATAAGCTACCCTTAGAGTTTGCAGGTTTTCCTGTTTATAAAGTCTGTTTTTTCCTAAACCATAGCCTCACTGCAGCGTCTAAAGAGAGAGAACTAGGTTTGAATAAATTAAGCTTTGCAGCAATTAAGCTGTTACATCCTACAGAGTGTAATCAAGATACTGCTCCTAGGGTCAAAGCATAAAGAATGCAGAACTGTAGCAGACAAACTGAAAATTGATGAGGAAAAATAAAGTCCATTTTCAGACTTGCTAAAACCTCTAAAACAGCATATTCTTTTTCAGTTTGTGGCAAAAGGAAAACTGCCACTTTCCCCACCAAGCCCTAGGCCATCTAAAGAAGTACTTCCACATTGAAGAAAAGAACAAGTGACTTCATTTTTGCAATCCTGCACACAATGGCTTCTGATGCCAATGAGAACATTCTAGCAAAYATTTTCTGATGAGTTTCAGATTTAGGGTGGCATGCAAGCTTACAAGCTTCATGAGCACTTCTCTTGAAATAGTTTTTTAGGGTTTTTTTGATACATTTAAATTATTTTGAAGCAGCCTAGTCATTGATGACAGTAATTCCAAGCAACATTTTCAAAGAGCTGTAGCGTGACATCCTGTCCTTCCATGTGAAATTAGCCCTGCTCAMATTAGCACTGCAACTGAAGGAGCAGCTACTTGAAATTTGCTCAGGTCTAAAAGTTTCAACCAAACTTCAGCCTGTCATATACACAGGATGGTTGCAAACATTTAAACATTTTTTTTTTTATTTTAGCCCTTTAGTGAAAATGYCATGAAAGGTGACCACTATTATTAAGCCTGCTTTTACTAATTCAGTTTCCCTGCTTTGTCCTCAGGGCTGGGTTTAGGCTGTAGCTGCCTATAGCAAACATCCTGTGGATGCAAAGCAAACACCATAAAGAGGCTTGACATGGCATGAATGCCAGAGGAAGGTTACAACCCAAAGCCTGATGCCTGTAACTCTGCTGTGTTTAAGTTTTTGTAGTTCCTGGGCTTAAATATCGTATTGTTTGACATTACAAGCTGGTTCGTGGAACGGTGCCATTATATCAAAGAAGCTTGCCTATGCYGAAAAAAGCTTCTAATCCTTTTAGCTGCATAGAAAATCTGGAAAGCATGAACCTCAAAACTTGAATAGAAAGGCCAAATGAAATTTCTCTGAAAAGAAATCAGAATTTGAAAGGCTAAGTAATTTTTGTAATTGTTGCAATTGATAGTCCTGTCATTTCTAACATTCAAAAGCATTTTCACCTAGCCTTTTTTAGTGCCTCTTGAGCATTTTCTGCTCTAATTATTTTAAAAWCATAGTTAAAAAGTAATGCTGCTATATTTCTGTCTAATTTCCTGAGGARAAATGTTAATAAATATATGTGTTACTGAGTGCACATGAGCACAGTACCTCTTTACTGTGGCACATGTTCAGTGCATCTAATGGTGCAAGAAGCTAATTTGACAGGGCACAGCTGAGGAAATTCAGTTAAGAAAACAGGAATCAAGTATCTGTTTTGTTTGACTGTCTCAGAACTTTAAATGCTCCCTAAGCTTTGTTGGGTTCCTTGTCTTACCATGACAGTAGAAATGTTAATATGAAGGCTCCAAAAATTAAAACTAATCCATCTGTATCTGGCAGACATATTCTTATATTAAAAAGAGAGGAAACAGTGGGACAAGACRGAATTTTATTTTCAGTTAAAAATAATTTGTTTGATTTGTACTCAAATAAAGCTTCAGTAATTGAATATATCTTAGTTTTCAAATCTTTTCTCCTGGCTTTCAATCCTTGACATACTTATGTTTACATGCAATGTTCTGCCAGTTATTTAAATAAAGCTGTAAAAGTTGAGCTTAAGGATTAAAGAGAGAATAAGCTTTCTACTGCACAGCCTATTYGGTTAAGGTTTTTTATTTCACTAGATTTGAGAAGCAGCAGACAGCCTGCCCCACTCCCCTCCCTTCCCAAGCAACAGCTGTCAGCAACAACCATTCAGTCATGACACTGGGCCAAGCAAAGAACTGTCAAAACACTGACTTGTTTGGGTTGGCATGGACTTTAAACATCATCTCGTTCCAACYTCCCTGCCATGGGCAGGRACACCTTCYRCTAGACCAAGTKGCTCAGAGCTCCATTCAGCCTGGCCACATCTGATTGATGTGGTATCTGCATCATAAAATGAAAAACAGTATTTCAGGAAATGTAATACAATCCTATTTAAAATGTCAATTTTAAATAGGCATAAGATTTCTTCAGAAGATCATCTCAGACTCCAAAAATAAGTAAGAACTGACCATTTAGATTAATACATTTTCAACATATTAAAATAAGAATTTGAATAATCCTTATAGCAGCTCTTGTCAATAGACAAGAGCTGCTACAATCCATAAGCAGCTAGATAAGTTCTATGACTTCTGTTTGGAAAACAGCTCCTTTTTGTTCTTTGTGAAAAAGGCAGAAGCTCAGTGCCTTGAGATTACSATTCTTGCTTAGCCTAGTGGTTTCTTCAAGTGATTTGTATTAGTTGCTGGTTTCTTATGGCAACACCAAAACCCGCTCATCTTAAAGTGTGTCTATATAGATAGATACAGCATGTGCTTGAAAAATTGTCCAATCATGTCTGACACAAAGCAGTGGAGACCCATCCTATGGTGGAAATATAGGATGGTAGAGGCAGACTGCTCTGAAGAGGCAAAACATTCAAGCTTTGACACCACTGATCATAATTCAAGCAGAAAATCTACTTCGGGTAAAACACAAAAAATCTACACATCCTTGGAAAACTTCATACAATCCTGACAGGAATTTCTATATGAGTACAGGAGAAAGTCTAGCACAAAGCCAAATCAGACCAAATAGGCATTTGTTCTKATGCAGTGTCTTAAATATTGATCTGGATGAGCTTAAGAGAAGCTAAAGTGACAGAAGATACCTGAACTACCCATCTCTGTCAGAAGATTTAGTGTTTTCCAAATGAATTTGTGAACTGCAAGGAACTCTTAGATCATAGGAATTGTTTTGACACTATGGATTTAAGCATAAAATATTAAACAACATAATATCCATCAGCCCCACAGAATCAAAGTATTTTAGATTCTGGACATAAAACATCCCAGAGATACACAGCACTCAGAGCTTTTTATGCTTCAGAACACAAATAAGAGAAATGAGGGAAATGGCTTCATTAGAGAAATGAGTCAAGTCTCTGTTTAACCACAAAAATCAGAGTTCCTTAGTCATTCAAAGCAAGCAGCATTTTTWAAGTGTCATCTCAAATTTAACATATACATTAGTTTTTACATACCAAAAAATAAAAATACCACTGTTATTAAACAAACTTGACATGATCAAGTCGTTACAATGAACTTTTCCTTAATAGCTATAGAGATTTCTTAGCTGTCCCAGTAGAGAAGTACTATGTCATCTGTAATACCCATACATTTCGTAGAGAACTTAAACCGTAAACTGGAGGCACAAACACCAAATGTATCTTTAGRTACTGAAATCCTTAGAAAAGCAAAGCCAAAGTGCCTCTCTTTCTTTTCCTGTTTTATTGTAAGCCAGTAGTAGCACTTGAACTATCACAGCCATAATACAAAAATCATCCCTGTTACAACACTAGCAACCGCACATCCCATCTCTCCTGAGAGAGACTCCTCTCCACACTGAGAGACAGCATCACTTCCAGCTAGAGGTTAACCTGTGTGCAATGGGAGGGATTGTTCATCTCAGAGCAGAGATCAAGTGCCAGCTATTTCAGCAAAAGCTGCCAGATATTTTCCTGGATAAAGTCGTGCCCTGTTCAGACCCTGTAGCTGCAGCCTCAGTATCTCATCTCCAGGCTCACTAACTAGATGTCTGAAGTCTTTCCCACTTGGAAGAGCTGATTCTTGCAAAAGTCTTAGGTTGTCACTGGAGRATATGAAATGTGTACATTAAAATGCCTGAAGTCCTGTAATTTCAGGAACTGTGTGTCAAACATATGTCAGATTCAGTCAGACTAATGTTGCCTGGCATACAGCAACTACCTTTACACATAAAGTTCAAYAGTGCCATTTTGATTCAACTAATGCAGATTTTGAAAGCGTAAGGAATTATTTCTTCGTTCCAATCTGGCTGTAYAGGTAACAGAGAACTTCCACCTGTAAACAGTGCACAAGACCTATAACCTCTATTTCATTTCTATAAAGACTTTTAGAAGCACTTCTAACCACAGTTTCAGAGAATGGGCTGACAACAGACAGATTATTCCAGATGTTAAATACAGATTGAAAGGTGGTACCTTACATTCTATTTGCATGCAGACTGTGAGCTTTTTTCTCCTTGATTAAAGACCCATCCTTTGGGAGCACTGTCTTCCTCAAAGACAGCATTAATTCTTCAGTTATTTTGAGATAAGACCTTGACTTGAACAGGGTTGCCATTTTTGAGGAAAACTAAAGATAATGCAAAAGAACAAGTCATAAAGAAGCGAGCACCTGATAACCTCTGTTAGAAGAACATCCTCACAAAGAGAATCTGTACTCTGTTCCTACTCATACCTTGGAAGGGCCAACAAATCCCCTTCATTACAGTTAGAACAGAGATTTGAAGGAAAGATACCTTAATGCAACTCAGCATAGATGTTATTATCCAACTCTATTCTCAATTCAGTCACTGCTTTTTGAATTAATTTGACTCAAAATTAATTAATTTTGAACTTGAGAAAGACAAACAAGTTTTAATGTCAATAGCTCTCATGAATAGGGGAATGTCCTGGTCTCCAGCAGTCTCATATCCTCKGGCAGACTGACTTGGAAACTGACTGAGCTGCAGCATTCAACCACAGGTCAAGGATGTTCTCAGATRCTTTTTCCAGGGTARSYTTKGGRWTTTTTTYTTTTGGATACTTGAGAGGTGCARATACTRACAGGARCTTTTCCAGTGCACAAAGTASTRCTRATTGTTCTCCCCTGCRTGATCTYTTTGATGYAATGCTGCTCTTAAAGGCAGTTTTAATAGGATGCCTCCTCTCTTACCAACCAGGCTCATTTTCATTAAGTGCGTGGGTGTTTCACATTTTTGAGACTCTCTATCCATGAGTTCTGCAGTTACTGGGGGAAAGGGGCAGGTACAGCTCACTTCCTTCAGAAAAGAGGCTAAAAAGAGTTCTGCCAAAGCAGCTATGTTAATATGTGTTACATTTRTTAATATGTGTTAATTGTTAAAGAYGCATACTCTCAATGCCAAGCACAATGTACAAATCACTCCGTGCTGCCTCAGTTCTGAGCTCCCAAAGCTCATTTCCCTAAAGGACAAAGGCCCATTTGTTAATTATCCTGTATAGAACCTCACTGATGGTATCACTCTTATGCATGAACTATTTGCTRGAGAAATTATTTTAGCATTCATCTTGTGGCTGGTGTGTAGCTGAGAAATAATTCTAAAGAAGCATTGGTTGGAAAGGATGTAAGAAATGTCTGTTTACTGCTGGGATTCAGAGGGAAAGATGGTGGTTTCTCAGCACAAAATGATGGTTCCTCCATTTCCTTTAGCATTGGTCACATGCCCTTTGGAAACGGATTGTGAATGAAAAAAGCACCCTGTGTTTTCTTCCAGGAAAAAAATTTTATCTGGGYCCAGCTGGAATTTTCAACAGGAAGTCTAAGTTTTATGGCCATGTTTTGGAAAGAGGTAACCTTACAATACTCTTGAAAAGTAATTTCCTCAGATGTTAATGAGATATACTCTAACTAGCAACAAAGGCAAAAAAAAAAAAAAAATTCTTGCTTTGCCAAAAGAATTGAAAAATTACTTCAAGGAAAGGAGATAATCCTGCCAGCATAAACACCATTAAATAAGCCACATACATGCCTTCTATTGTTTTTTATCAAARCAGAGAGGCTTCCTAAACATGTTGAAATACTAGTCCTTTTATGTTTGACAAGAAAATAAGCAGCATGTTTCATTTCCTTACTCAGACTGAATTAATTTTAAAAAGCTCATACGTTCCAAGAATTGAATCATAATCATTTTAATTGAAAAATTCAATGTATAGAATTAGATAAGAATTACTCCAAAAAAATAGATTTTTCCCTTAAGAAATAGCTATAGTGGTCTAGATAAAAGCCTCATTTAGCCAGAATTACCTCCTAAATTCAACTATGCTGTTAAAACATCACTTGCTCTCAAAGAAACTCTACCATGTAGCCACAAAACACATTTTCATACCATTTCTATAAGGCTTGTTAAAAAAGCTTTCAGACTTTTGTGCTTTAAAACATTCAAGTTTGAATTAAAAATAAGAGAAAAATCTCAAAGATTATAAATAATTCCATTCTTGTACCAATACTTGTACCAATACTCCCTGAAGTCCATGTTCCTGGGCCTCATGTTCAGTAAGGAATGACTCCAGAAGGTGAGCCAAGAAAGGAAACATTTAATACCCTGCCAGTATTGAAATAGTCTTCCTAAACTGTATTGTATACCTGAAGCGAGCATGTTTAYCCTTCTTAYTCTGTCTGGATGTTCTTATCTATAYATATGTCCTTCTTATGATCTGATTATGCCTTGGACTTCATGAAAATCCAGGGTAATTTCCAGCATTTGTCATTTCTGAACAATACACATTCATTTCCCAGTTTTAGTTTTTAGTGAAATATTTGATGTCTAATGCTCTTAYTGATGATCAGTTTCTAAGCAACTGGTAAACAGGATTTTTTAGTAGTCAGTTTCCAAAGGAAACTGCAACTCATTAAAATGAGTATGCAAAGCTAACCTCAAACTGTAGCCATTACACTTATTTTAATGCTGTATTTCATTTTAAATGTTTGATCAGAGAACAAGTCTCCTAGGAAGCATAACTTTTCTGGAACATCACAGTGAACAGCAGTTCTTCAACAAGSCTCATTACATTCAGTGCACAACATCAAGCAATGTAAAGAGAATGAATASTAGCACCACATTCAGTTCATTTTATATTGATAAAGCTTTGCATCTCGGGACTCACATGTTAATAACCACATCAATGCTTGTTTTGATTAAATGGATTTCTTCCAGCAGTGGAAGCAGCAGTGCCAGAAGTATATTTCACTAAGGATATTCACATCCTTATGCAAGCGGAATGATTAAATTTAACATCAAGTTACAGGTTGCTCTCTAATTCCATCTCTAATTCTCTCATTCAATTCCACCAATGAACATTTAAGTTACAACTGGCCTGTGCATCCTCTGAAGTTCAGCTGTCAGGACAAATCTTGAGCAACTCAAAAGTTATCAGCCAACTAGCCCTGCATGCATCCTTTGCTTGCCTCTGTGAATGCAAAGGAGCACTATGTGCATCAGACAAAATCTAGCAGAACAGAACATGACAACAGCACAGTTAGCATGTGCTAAGCTTTCTGGAGCTTTGATTTAATGCCCACTGAGATCAGTAAAGGGTGAACACTGAGAAAACAACAAAAATCCTTGGGGAAAAAAAAAAAAGCATTTATCTACTGATAACATTTATTAAAAGACACTGAGTCGGTGTTAGGCAAACCATCCCAGGGACTTACCCTGCTAAATAAAAGAATGTGATCCTCAGAAACAGAGAGCTTATTTCCAACACCATGCAGGGCAGCCTCCAGAGCAAAATTGCACTCTGTGTTTGYAGAGTCAAAGCAGCAAGTGTTACTATGTGGTGAGTATCAGCCCTGCCAACATATGACAAACCCAAGGAGAACGAACACGATATTTCTTTAAGCATGTAGTGCTTGAGTTGTTAGCCATTGTAAAAACATTAGGAGCAAGAAAGAAAATAATGAACATTACTGTACCAAAACAGGAAAAACAGATTTCCCTCCCACCCACCCCCACCAGTTACAGCCCTGGTACTTTTTTTTTTCCAAAATATATCACGGCAAARGAATGTGTCTGTCTTTGCCTGATGACCTCTGATTTGGAGAAGTATGCTATTCAACATCATTTAACACACAGAGAACAAAGAAGTTTAACTGTTTCAAAGGAATGCAGAATTTCAGCTCTTGTTACAGAGTTCTTCTGAGTCCTCATCACACAGCTTAATATCCAGCACATATTGGATGAAAAGGAACTCATCCGACAGCYTCATTCCAGACTCACCCCAGACTCACCCCTTCTCCCCCCGCCCATGCTAAACAGCTTCCATTTCCTTGTGAAACAGCAACAGCTTCAGATTACAATTCCGTTTTCCGAGGGATATTCATGTTGCATTCAAGTCAAGAAATCATGATCTACCAAAACATTTAAGAAATCAGGTTACAAGCCCTACTGCCAAGAATGCAACCCTTTATTTAACACAGCTTTCCATGACAAAGGGCCCAAATACTGATCAGTGTCTACACCTGACCTTAGAAGAATGAAAATGTCTTAGCAAAGATAAARCCCTTACAGAACAGAGAGCAGCACAGCATAAAGCTTGTGGCTAAGAGACAGTTAAAAGAGGGAAAATCTGGTTTATTTTATATACCTATTTAGGAATTAATTTTATCAAACATACCCCCTTTGGCATAAGAACCAGATTCAAGACTAAGAAAAGTAAAAGAAAAGTTTAACAATTTTTTTACCCACATGGTATGAGTGGTTCAAGACGAACTGGAATTACACTGAAAACACTCATGACAGCAGTGAAGTATGGAATTTTGTGATCCTCAAGAGTCAGGTAATGGCTACTTAAAGCTTCATGGTCTCAGACCCCAATTGCTTTAAMTGTCCAGTAATTTCCTCAGAATCAAAAATTATTTGTTCTCAGAGTAAATTTWWAAAAAAAAATCTTAAACAGAACCATTACTCACAGATACTGACACTCAGAAAACAGTGCAACTAAACTTCTKATCCTCCCCTTTAAGATATAGCTAGGTCACCCCCAGGGTTACAACTGAAGTAGTTTCTTWATTTGCTTTTACCTTTTCTTGAATCCTCTTGGCTTTCACTGTYGATACAAGTTTCCAAATTGCATGCATAGGAAGCTTTATAAAACAGAAGACAGATTTATGCAGCAGATTATCCATAATTTAGGCAATTTCTCTTACTGCTTCCCTGTCTGGAGTTTGAGATCAGAATGCATGTTTTCTGCCTCTTCCCAAAGACTCGTAGTCCTCGACTGTTGCACAATCCTCTGCAGAGCAACTGGTGAAAATCAAAACATCAAATGCAGAGCGTCCAACAAATGACCAGTGTTAAAGTGCCACAAGGGCAGTGCGAGCTGCGAGAACTGAGGGGCAGTTCTACCAAATGCAAATCATTTCCCTGGCAGCCTGCTCCAGCAGCTCCACTTCTGGTAAAAACATTCTGCTGCAAAAATCAAATAACAGTAACTAGATCCTGATTTTTCCTGCCCCTCCTAATGCCTAATGCCTCTTAAAGCCTGTTCGGCTGCAGGAACGAGGTTAGAAAACTGCTGTTTCTAGCATATTCACCCCTMCTCCTCAAGCTGTATTTCACTGACTGCACTGTCTGATTTCACTTTTGTTTCGCACACAATCCTGTTATGTGGATTTCAGCCAGATTAATGCCTTCTTTCATTCTCCACTTTCTAAACTGGAACTGCAAGGCACAGTTACGGAGCATAACAGTGCAAGCTCAAATAAAGCTTAGCTTGCAACTGGGGGCTTCGCCTTGAATTTTACCTGCAACCTGCAAACTCTTTTCCTTTCAAGTCATTACATTTGTCTTTATGACCCCTTCTCTACTTTGCACCTTYGATCAGCAGACAAGTAATAAGTGTTTGTCTGGCTTTTGTAGTGGATGGAAAAGCAGCAAAGCACATTTCCATCCTCATCCTAARTTCTCGAGTTTCAGAGTTTTGGACGTTTGGGTGGGTGTCTCCCTCTCTCTTTTGTTGTTGTCGACCTTTTAAGCAAAAAAAGTCGCAGAGCTGGGTTCTTATTACAGTGAAGCAATTCAGTTCTCACTACAACTCCACAGCCATTAACTCCAAGTCTTTTAAGTCTTTCCTAAGGTATGGTTTTATGCATAATAAATTATTTCAAGGTCACTCCCAACCCAGGCTATTCTATGATTCTATTATTTAGATCTTTGGCAAATACTAYAAAATTTATCCTGAAGCTATTAAGTACAGCTGCTAATGACTAACCAGCCAGAGAATGTTATGTGCYTCCTGAACATCAACATTTGTGGGAGGCAAAAGAAACAATTTCTTTACCTTGTCAGCACAGTTTGTGGAAAGTGACACACATGGTAGGGAAATAATATATTGCTTTGCAGTACTCTTCTCCCACTCCTCCTTTCTAGGTCTCACAGCTACAAAAAAATAAAAAATCCTTCAATGGATTCAGGAAAGAATCCAAGACAGATTTACATGTTTGTTTTCAGTGTTAATTCATCCCACACTACTTGCACATATCCCTCCCTTCAGGTTTGARTGCTTGACACAGGCAACGATTCTGACATTTCATGCTTGGAAATGTGCCTTCAACAAATCCTTTTTGTGTTCCTAAATGACTGTTTGGCTGCATATACTTCAGCCCATCTGTTTGGATGGCACCAGGCCTGCTTACAAGGTGATCTTCCTGTTTCACTTCCTATTGAGAGATGCCAGCCAATTTTGGGCTCTCGGCACAATAGCTCTCCTGCCCTCACTTTGGTACAGAGCCCTGCTGAGTCAGAAACGCTGTTCCTGGGCTTTATAAAATTTGTTGACGCTCATGTGGCTCTGAGCACCTGAGCAGCAGAGGAAGAAAACGGGAGGTGTCAGCGCTGTAAATTGCCAAGTACACTTGTTACTGTGAAGCTGGGAGGGATGCTAGGAAGATCAGTGACACATCATAGCATGGGAATTTTTTAATTGCTCTGCAAAGACAGGATCACCACAAGCAGGACGAGAACAGTAAAAACAAAAACACAAGCCACAGGCATAAAAGAGTCAAGCAGGGGAAAACACTGAGCTCCACTTTGCTGTTGTGGTTCCTTTAAAGTGACAWATATTAGGACACAAATAACCTCAGAGTTCTACCTAAAATCACAGTGCAATGGTTTATGCCATTCACTGCAAAATCATACCAGGCTGGAGATTCTTTTCCGCAAAGTTCTGAAACACATGACCAAGATCTTCCAGAGAAATGGAAGAAGCTTGTTTCAGAGTGGCCTAAAAAGAGTGTTTCAGCAGGCACTTGAACACCCACCCCTTCTATGTGCACACTTAGGGAGCACAAAGGGAGACATCTGCAGTAATCCAGAGGCTGGAGCCTCAAAAGTGCAGGGCAACATYACCAGGTTGCTCCATAACACAGCCTTGACCAGTATCAGAATTCTACATTTCCTTCATTAGCAGTTAAATTCTTCATTGAAACAGAGATAAAGATTTTTGAACGAGGAAAACCTTGCACTGTCAAGAGTAAGGCAGTGGTACATATCACTAATGTTCTCCCTCCCTCCACCCGCCTTCAAGAAAGGCAGTAACGAGCCAAGGAAAGCAAAGACAAGCTTTCAACGTACAGTATCAGCTGTCAGAAYGTTTTAGTTTAAGGGTTTTAGTGAAAAACTCTCCCTTCTCTGGTGTAAAATAATGTGTCAAAATTTTCAAATATGCATTCTGACACCTGAAAGAACAGTTTCTTGTTGTGCCCTGTGTTTCTGTTAAAGAAATCCCTTCACTTCTCATGCCATGATATGTTTAAAAGAAAAAAAAAAAGAAATTTAAACATTTTGACTCTACCTAAGAATGAATCAAATTTATACTAAAATAATGATCCATTATGTGCTCAGAAAAGAACAAACAACAGGGACTAAACTCCTCAGCTCTGGTCTGGCAACTATCCAGTATCAACAAGAGTAGCACTAACCTATTTGTTCAACTAATTCTTGAAGTATCAGACAGGGTGGATTGAACATCTCCCACAAGGCACTTAAACAACCCCTGCCCTGTATTATAAGCTTCTCTAACAACAGTAATAAAATATATCACTGGCAGCCAAAATCTACAAACAGCATCCAGATCCTGTGTAAAAGAATCAAATAGCTCTATTTTCACTGAGTGAAAAAAACCCCACCAAAACAGAGATACGTGTGCATCTATATAAGTATATGTGTACAGCTATATAGATACAGGTACAACATATATACACAATAGCCCCACCCTGAAAACACATTTAAGGAGCTGATCAACCAACAAAGACTTTGTCCTACCACCATTAGCAAGCTGTTGACAGCAGGACAGGCAGCAACATCTAATTTTTGTTTATTGTGAGCTGTTTAATTGTCTTCTCCTACCATCTTGGCATCTCAGCCAGAGACTTTCACCTTCTAAAACCTTTCATTGCAAAGTTCCTCTATCCCAAGGAAGCCATGGCATCTGGTTCCTTGAAACATATCCTGTATGTATAAAGCAAGTGTTGCATTTTGGCTTTGTGTACTGTCAGAATAAGAATTTGCTTCTTCAAATAACAGAAACTCCAGCAGAGCTGTTAGTCTAACATTTTCAACTAATCTAATTTTCTGTATTTTTGAGCAGGATTTTTTAGTTCAATTCCAGTTAAAACTTGACCCAGTTCCTTCTTCTATTTTGAATGAGGCAAACTCTATCTTTAATRTGCATCACTAATTTAGATTTTCTAAGATTTTAATGCTTCAATTTTAATTCTATGTCCAGTCACAGTCTCCCTAGTCCAAAAAAGATATTATAATAGTGGAGCATGTCCAGAAAAGAGGCATGAAGATAATTAAGGGACTGGAATATCTATTATGGGAGGAGAAACTGAGAGAGCTGGGACTGTTTAGTCTGGAGAAGGGCAGGCTCAGGGGGGTCTTCATAATAGGCATAAATACCTGAGAGGCTGAAATGAAGGAGCCAGACTTCCCAGCAGTGCCCCATGAAAGGRCAGGAGGAAATGGGCAGAAACTGAAATGCAGAAAGTTCTATCTAAATATAATTATTTATTTATTAAACCACTGTTATAGTGATGAAACACTGAAATCTTCTGTTAAAAAGGTTGTGGAGTCTTCAACTGTGGACATGTTCAAAGCCTTATCCAAAGTCCTGAGGAGTCTGCTCTTTCTGACTTTGCTTTGAGCRTGGTGTTGTACTACATCATCTCCAAGGAGTCCTTTCCAACCTCAGCTGTTCTGTAATTYTGTGCAATTATAAGCTATTACTATAAAAAAACCCGAAGGATATGCAAATAGCATCCTTAGTTCTGTGTAGAAGTAAGTGCTTTTTAAAGAAAGAAGATATGGTTAAAGAAATGTCACCAGTAAACTGATTCCCAAATATATAGATTCATTGCTRGTGCAGTGCCAAAATATAATATTTCATTTTATTGCAAGAAAATTGGCCTGAGTTCCCAGAATGCTTCTCAAACAWAATACAGCACTCTTGCATAGAGACATTCACACAGGCATCAAATAACTACATATAATACAAGTTCGGCTGCCAATAGCTTACTTGAAATTGTTGAACCAGATAACTGGTCCTTAATTTCTCCTAGATGCTGGAGAAATTTTAGATTTTGTTCTACCTCTCCCAGACATGCATGAAGCAGTTTGTTTCCCCTTTTTCTTCTTTATTTCCCAAGAATACAAAGTYATGGGGAGCATCTGGCTGCAATGGTGCTTCTGCTTTGTCAGGGCTTTAACCTAAATGAAGTCATTCTTAGAAAAGAGAAACCCCGGCCCATTTCTCAAAACTTCATTCCTTGGATATGCTATTCATGTTCACCTGATTTACCCTGCCCAGTCAGAAGATATTRGCAAATATTCCATTTTGCAGGAACAGGAAAGAACATGTTGACAATATGGTAGACAGAGGCTGAGACTTCTATGTTTATGTCCTGCTACATTTTCCTTGACCAAAGCAGCTTCCTCCCATTGCACTGTGCCAAGTAAAGGAATGAATCAGAAGTCAGTGGATCACATGCAGGGTGTGTGCTCAGGTGCCACATGGCTGAGAGGTGGCAGTCAGGGGAACACACTGTGCTGGCATGTCCCTCAGAGGCTGTGTGCACAGATCTGTCAGCTCAGCATTGCTTTCAGAAACTTAATTCCTTTACCATCCAACCCTGAGGTCACAGCTGAAGAGTGAATTTCTCATGGATAATAGGTTGAAGCTTTACACCCATAGTACCACATTAGAAACACAGAATAGATACTCTTATGGCTGCTGTCCTACAAATAACCTACCTTTTACTCTYTCTGCAGTCAGGAAAGCTATTTGTCTTTTTAAAGCTCCATGGTATTGGGATTTGGGCCCCATTTGTTACCCACTCTTCTAGTTCTTCGCATTAATGAGCTCTAATCAGCAGCGTTCCATTTTATAAAGTGTCACCCTCTAGTGCATTGTTTTAATTTATCTAAATTAAAATCTCACCCTATTTGAAATTTGCCTCTTGCTCTAAAATCTCTTGATCAATCATTCTGTAGCTTCAGCCTAGCCTCTACAAATTTGATCAATGCGTGCTTCATTTTGTCTTCCAGATTGTTTAATAGAAACCTTAATKAGTGCTTTCATTAATTAATACCAGACCCGATACTGATTCAGAGATATCCCATTTGATAGCTCCCTCACCACTGGTGTTTCATTGTTAATTATCCTCACACTGTAGCCCAGGCAATTCTGTATTCCTGTTACAGGTTTATGAAGCAGAGAGGGGCTTTTTTTCCTACTGAATTCTTCTTGAAGGAGCTTCCCACACGCAGCAAAAAGAAGCCATGGTAGAGATAGATAACAGAAACCCACTGTGTTTTTACTTGTCTACAAAACACATAATATACTGCAGCTTATTAACTTTGTTTGGATAAAAAAGTTCAACTGATTATTCACATATGTCTCAAAGGAGCATGAAAACCTCTTCTTCCCTGTATTGATGGACCATGTTTTAGGATGCTGGATGGAGCAGTAGGGCTAGAAAGGCCAGGCTGAAGCTCACTGACCTGGCAGTCAGCTGAGCTTTTTCTCACCTCTTTCACCCGAGGTTCAACTCTACATCACCATAGTCTCATCTGTCTAGCACTATTAATCTTCCTATAGCGTTGTTGCACACTGGCTATCCTCAAATTTGCCTTCAAACACAGGAGATCAGGTAGCCCATCCRATACCCCACTAAGCTCCTAGTAGCAGAAAACGCCTGAAGGGTGGAAGAAGGGGGCTTTCACTAATTAATTTTTTCAGACACACAACTCTTCCAGTTCCAAACAGGACTCATCTGAATGTTTTCTGTTTCTTACTCMGAAGACCCCTAAGCAAAAGCACTTTCACTGGAGGTTTGCCTGAGGTGGAGAACACTTAGAGTACAGCCCAGGTCCTAAACAAGTGCACTTGTTTAAGGCATAATCCAAGACACACAAGGTCAGATTATTGAGAAATCCCTCTCTTATTCAAGTACACTCTTTACAGAAATTACAACCCAAGCACCAAGGACTAGATCACAGATGTACTTTGGGATACAAGACTTTAACTTTCCACGAGCCCCATAAGAGACTGTAGAAAAATAGGAAAGTCTTTCTCAAAGAGTCTGATTCACATTCAAACAGTTAACATTAGCTTTTCAAAATCTTCCCCTCATAAGACTAGGGAGAGATAACATGTAAATTCAACATGCATTCTGCCTGATTAGGCAGACAACTTTCTCCTTGAAATTAAGGGGCGTCTTCACTGAAATGAAAGTAGCCCCTTCTAGCAATTAACTTTACTCCTCAAACTTGTTGCTTAATATATTCTGCTATGTTTTCTTATGGCTTTTTACCTATGCAAAACTTYTTTTCTTCCTAAATATAGCTACCATTCTCAAGAAAATTCACCAGCTGAGAAATGAAAATAACTAACCTTTTTTCCCATCTTCTCATGGTCTGTAATTCTTTTTCTTTTCCAAGGCCCTTCCAAATGTTCCCCTAGGAACATTTCTCTTATATGAATACTACACACCACAGACAAAAGGAAAGGGGTAGCAACACTGGCTTTATAAGGGCTCATCTTAGATTCCCTACCTCTCACTTAAAGAGACCTAGCCTGGTATAGGATTTAAGGAGAGTAATTCTAGATCTTTTCCCTCTTGTCTCTGTGAAGATCTCAGATTTGAGACACATGAGTTAGACAAGCAAGGAGATGACGTGAGTGTATGAAATGTGACTTATCATACAGTGGTGAATGTGATTCCTGCCACAGACAGGGTATAAAGGAGCTCACTGARAGCATATATATAGCATTTGAAAGCTGGTGGAGAGTTAGGATCAAGTGCTGAGCACCTGAGATTCCAGCCGCAATTAATAATTCAGCTGCTTAGCATCTACTGAAAAAAAMCCCTACCCTACTTTATAAGAGATTCCATTTTTAAAATATCTGTCTCTCAGGGCAGTTCATTTATCTATTGATCAGATTAAAAGAAGAATGTGTTGGAAACCTACACACAGCTGAAAGGAAGAATCAGCATGGTGGTTTAGAATAAAAGCTTGCCTAACAGGCTCTGAATTTCAGGCTGTAAATTGGCAAATATCTGACTTGAAGAATGGTATTTGAAAGTAAAAAGACATTCAGAAAATGAATTCTGAAAAATTATGTCTGGTTTAGAATTAATCTGTGTATGTATCAAAGGACATTTTTCCTAGTAGCTACACGTCAATCTCTTCTTTCTGCCTTGTACACACTCCAAAAATTATTTTAGGTTTGAATTATCTGTCAGTTTTGGACAGCCTGGATCTCCAGTCCAGAGGATATACAGTCACTTTGAAGACATCAAGAAGAAGCTATTGCTCACATTATGCACGGATGATCAAAAAAGTGTACCTAGAGAATAAGAGAGGGCTGTATCATTTTCTGTTTTACAGACTAAGGATGTGTCTAACTGAGAGCACCCATAGCCAGATGTATCATCATCTCACAAAAACCAGCTGCAGGAATGCAAAGATATGAGATAGACAATGGTCATGAATAGTCCTACAAAAGCTTTTATACGAAAAAGGACTGAAAGGATGCAAACTGTTTAGARCTAGCAGGAGACAGACACAGAGGGAAATGAAAGATACTACGGAAGAACAAGGTACAGCACATCTGAAACACAGGAAGGAAGTCTGTTTTTTAAATAGATTTTCTTTTGAATAAAATAAGAAGTGATTAAAATGTGGATTTTTTTTTTTCTGCATGTCATCTCAGATGTCAAATGTTACCCAGATTCAAAGAAAGATTGAACAAGTAAGTGTATAATGGGAACAATCATTAGAAAGGGTGCAGGCTGGGATATCAAACTGTATGCTTCAGGGCAAAGGTCCCTCATCAACTCTAAGGAGTTAGAAACCAGACTTTTATAAGCTGTGATCCTGGCAGGCAGGGAAAGAATTGTTAATTCATTTATAATGCCTTTGACCTRAAACACAAGGGGAGGCTATAGATGCAAAAAGGAAATAGAAATGGAATTAGTAAACCTACAAATGAATCAACATGTAGTGACTTAGAAAGAAAATCTC
Organism: Malurus melanocephalus; assembly: GCF_030028575.1. Taxonomy (NCBI): domain Eukaryota; kingdom Metazoa; phylum Chordata; class Aves; order Passeriformes; family Maluridae; genus Malurus; species Malurus melanocephalus. The sequence continues at coordinate 1,420,338 of NW_026623409.1, read as the reverse complement.
CAACTTACACTTTAGAATAAGGAAAGAGATGAAACATCAGTTAGATGAGAACATCAGTGGGAGAAACAGAGCGAGGTCCTGAGGTTAGGCTCAGTGAGGTGGAACTGTGAAAAGCAGGAAAGCAGGAAAAGCAGGAAAAGTGCTCCCAAAGTTTGAGTAAAAGAGGATCACAGATACAGAGAGGGTGAAACAGAAATGTGTCATATGGACGAGATTAAAAAMCCGACTTTTTATTAAAACAAAAATTACGGTGAACCAAACCACAAAGCAGATGCAATACTAAATGTTTAAAAGTTTTGCTGATATAAGTTGATGCTTTACTAGGGAAGCAATTGGTCTAAATGATTTGCTATGTGTGCTTGCTCATCCTGAGTCTGAGTGTGGTTCAATTGTAGCAGAGGCGGAAGGTAACACAGAAATGATCATTCCCCRACAGACTGAAACTTGTTGACAGGAAAGGGTGATGAAACCTGAATTATGTGTTTTGTGCACAGAAATGATAATTTGTCAGGGCTGTTTGATACWGGCTTCCTCTGCCAAAGGATTTTTAAGGAAGGAAGGCAGGAAGAGAAAATCTGCAGCCGATTTTCTGTCTCACGAGGCAAATTAGATTAACAGATTCCAGTTGCAGTTTGCTGCATTATTAGCTTCTCTCAGCTTTGAATGCTGCCTATGTTAATACACAACCTGTTGGTAGCTGGAGTGATCTTCATTGTCCCAGCTTATGCCTACAAGTGAGACATGAGCCATGTTTCAGCCCAAGCCATTTTATTATCTTTGTTTGAAGTCAAAAGGACCCCCTGACAAACTTTTTCTAGCAGGCAAAACATGCCTGAGTCACTTTACAATTATTACTGAAGTTCACTGAGCAGCCATGCCCTTAAATACCCTTAGCCTTTGTGTTCAGCATGGTAACCTTCAACCTTATAAATTCTTGTRAGAGAATCTCTGTGAAGATGTAACTGAATCACAAGATCCACGGTGCTGTGTGACCAAGCATATTATCATCAGACCATTACTTTTTCTTCCAGAGTGTGAGACCACATGTGCTAGATTCATGTGACAAAAAGGCAGGGGAGTGGGGGGCTGTGACAGCTGGAGGGATGTTAAATGTGCATAAAACCCCGAGGTCAACAAAACACCAACCTCTCATCGACCTTCAATGGATCACACATTGGGTCAACAGCTGATCATGGCACCCCAGAGTGGCTGCTGGCGTGGCACTGGACACTGGCGTGGCACAGCARAGCAGTGAGCTCTCAAGGTAAGAGTGGGGAGCTGTGAGCCCTGGGGGATCTGCGAGCTGGGAGGGCACGGCCCCATCAGCCAGGGCTCATCCCAGGGCTCATCCCACTGCCCTCATGGAGGGAGCAGGGCAGGCTGGAAGGGGGCAGCCACGCACAGCAAATCCATGGATGATTCAGTGGGTCTGGTGTCAGGCTGGGAATGGCCAGTCCATCAGAAGGGTCCACAGCCAAGCATAGGATCTGTGATCCTCTTTTACTGCAGCTGCAATGCAGACTGGTTAGGACACAAGGAGCCAGAGCCTGAGCTTAAAACCAGATCCTGGGTGGATGGCAGGTGAGGAGGAACCTCAGTGAGTCCTACCAACTCTCTCCCTAAGACCAGCTGTGTCTCAGGGCACTGGAGTGGACCTGAGCCCTCACAATCAAGCCTCCAGGATGGGGCATGAGGTGAGAGACGATCCTYACCCATTTGTGCCAGACACAAGGAGTACTGTTGTGTTTCTGTACCAGTAGTTACAGTTTTGCGGGTTCTCTTTGCAGGTCTCAGCACTTGCCTGAAGCATTTCTCGAGAGCAGCCATACACGGTCAGAGGATGTGTTCCCCTGAGAGCTGCTTCCTGCAAAGGCTTTTAGCACACACAGCTGACTTGAGAGCAGAGCAGGCACTTGGCATTGCTTCCCCTGGGTGTTTTCATCAGCTCCCAGCAATCTCCAGTTCCCAGAGCTCCTGCATCAGGAGGGGGGTCTTTAAGTGTGGCAGCCCAGATTAATTTTTCGTGCATTAATTTCTCTAATTCCTCTAAGAGCTCATATAAACTGCTGGTGCCCACAGTATCCTGTAGCAATGAGCTCCCTTTCTTATCATTCCTCTGGCTGTCAAATTCCTTTATGAATCACTCCAWAAAGCAGAAACAATAAATTTGTGCAGCTAAATTACTGCTGTATTCTTACCAGCAGCTGAGAATAGACCTTGATCTGGGGTAGCTCTAGAAGTATCAGTTGCTTTGAATGATTTGACACTTCTGTGCTCACATGCAAATACAAAATTTTGGGTTTAGAGATATCAGGAAAATTACTCTTGGGAAGAAATGATACAGTGTGTTTCACTTATRTAAAATCTGGCAGCTAAAATGTTGAGCAGATTAAAAAAGGAAAGTAAGGGGCACGTTAGTAAAAAATTTATTGCATAGAAACACCTCCAGAGACTACAAGAGCAGAGCAATCACAGTGTCAGTGCCATTTATCACCAAGAGAAGACTCGGTGTTCTCGCTGTAACCTTGTGTTTCTATGGAGAACACTTTTTCTTGGCTTTCTCCCTGTTATGATAAATACAATACACCAAATATGCTCAAATGCTGTTTCCAGACTCAGTCAAGRTTTCATGATAGAGAAGCAGCACACAATTTGTCAACTAGGAAAGAAAATTACCTTTCAGTTACTGTATTTGGGATGTTCAGTGCAGTATATCACTGGGAAATTCTCACTAATTCTATGGATTATGGGGAAATTTGCAAAACACTGCAGAGTTGGGACAGACCAAGACATCAGCAGAATGCTATCACCCACTGGTGGTGTCAAACACAGGGAATTTTCCCCGTGTCTCTGCATGGGGAAATTATATGCTATTATTATATATTATTATAAATTATATGCTATTATTATATGCATATATATGCTATTACACCCAAAGCATTGCCTTTGGAAGTGCAGAAAACCTTGTTAACACCAAGAAAAAAATACTCAGGGATGGAGCATGAGAGCTTGTTGGCAAAATTAGCTTGGATTAAATACCACAAGGCCCAGCTTAAGGCATCACATACTGCACATTCTCAGCCTACCCCAAGCTGCTTGAAGCACCTTCAGGCTGTTGCTGCTCCCCAACAGCAGCTTCTCTTGTGAGAGATGATATCCACTTGCCTACCTGACGGAGAAAGCTGATGCCAGTTGCTCTGCTGGCTTTAAAACACTGAAGAAAAAAGAAGCCTCAATTTTCCTCATGATTTCATTTCAGGTGTTCCCTGGCAAGAGTCATTTCAAGGACTTCCTGTACACCAGAATATTGCTCTTGAGTTTTTGAGCTGTTTGTTTTTTGAGTGGGAGAAAGAAGAGTCGCATTTCATGCTCTACGGAGACGGTTTCAAGACAGGGTTTCTRTGGAGTTAGTGGTGTCACAACTGCAGTTAGCAGGGCATCTCATCCCTCTCTTCCTTCATTTTTCTATTTTAAACCCATCTTCATGGTTCACTCAATTTGCCTACGGGTGCTTACAGTGTATATGTAAGATTTTTGCTATTCTCCTTCCATTTGTTTTTCCATGGCATTCCATGAACTAACATGATGCCATTACCCTGGGATTTACTACTGTTCTGTTTTGCTTTTCATATCTCTCTGTTCCAGAGYGTAGGAAGCTAACCTCCTCCTCTGTTGCCTCAATGCAATTTTCCTTATCACCTCATGGGATATCTTCTTCGTAAGCCTTGGACTCTGCTTTAAATAACAATCTTCAGATTGACTTTACAAAAAGCACACTGTACTCCCTGCTGTCAAGGCAATGATAGATTCTGTAAATAAATGTATTATGACACAAATCACAGAAAAAAATTATTAACAGTGCCAGAAAATAACATTTGTATAGAATGTCAATTAACCACCTGGGAAGCCTGCATGTAGCAAACATCTGCATTTATTTTTACTGTATCAGGATTTCATTCAACAGTACCAGTATTTCATTCCCTTGATGAAATGAGTGCACAGAGTGCCTATTAATGGAAATAAAATAAATGTACTGTGTGAGATAGGAGAAGATTGTGTGGATAAAAACAAGCACTTTAGGGGAAAAGGAAAGCAGCATTTGTATCTGGGGTTTTTTTGCCTAACATAGAGTATTTATGCATAATTTATCTAATGCATCTGCAAGGAGCTGTCTACTCATGAGAKATGAATCTCAGGCAGCTGGAAATACAGGCCAAATCTCACTCAAGGATAGGAGGTTCTTTAAGTCCCAGTACCCAGCCAGTCTCATCATGGCCACTGTGATGAAATGAACATTGGTGCCCTGTAAAGTGGCTTTTGCTCCCACTGATTCATTGCATAGTGATGATGGAACAGTTGTACATAAAAATCCTTTCTGCCCACTGCCTTGGATTCCAGCTTTTAACTATGAAGGGTAACCAAGCTGCAAAACTACTTCATGTATTTTGTCCAGTGACGGTCACATACATACAGGTCACATGTAAATGGCACAGAAATAGATATACAGGTAACAAAAGGAGTGTTTACCACAAGCATTTTCTGAGAAAGCTTGAAAGCTTGAAAGCTTGAAAAATAAGCCTTACTTCCATTCCTAGATTCAGCTGTGATCCTCTCCACCAAAAGCTGAAGGGACACTAGAAGGCAAAAAGCACTTTGCATGCAAAAGGCATGTTACATCTTGGCTGCAAAAAAAAGGGCATCACTTTCTACAACTCCTGCACACAACACAGCACAACACAGCCATCCCAACCTTACAGGCTCACCCACACACCTCTCCTGCAAGCTCAGCACAGCGTTTGTGCAGCATACCTTGGATAAGGAGGACTCCCTGCAGGAGGTTCAGCCTTTCCCTGAGGCCAGAAGAAAGCTCACTCACTTACTGTGGGATGCAGTCACCAACTCCAGCACACCCCACCAGAAGCATCTGGTCAGCAGGATAACAGAGAGGCACAGGAYRACAGATGTGCCCATGGTRCCAGCTTGCCTTCACCTTGCCATGCCTGGTCCTCTCCTCAGCAAGAGGCACGTCAGGGGATCTACAACCTCTCTTGGGATGGTGGGAAGGGACATTGAGCCCAGGGCAAAGCCTTCAGCTGGGCTGAGATAACTGCCTGGCTGGAGAAAGCAGCTCTCACTTCACCTGCAACCCCACTGGTTGTGAGCTGGAATTTCCATCTGGAGCAGCGGAGCCATTGAYACAAATTAGCAAATCACAAAATTCATCCCAGCTTTAGAAGGGGGGTCTTGTTTCCAGTGAAATGAGTTGCCTTCTAATTTCRTATCAGATGCTGGGACAAGGTCAGMCCTCTTATCACTTGTGTAACTGCTCCTGAATTAGTCCMTCTTCTCAAACTCTCTGACTAATTTAAAGCATTAACCTTCCACTAGGCAAGAGAAGGGATAGGTTGGGCAAACCAATTTCAGTATGTGTCACAGCAAATTCCCCTGAGGGCTTTATCAGCTTTTTGTTAATGGCTGAGGAAAAGGTTGATAAAAACAGCTGTGCAGRAAGATTAAATATATTTCCCATGTTRACATTCATACTGACTCCTGAGTTCACAAACACCTCATAAAGTATTAGTTGTAAGGCAGCATGTGTCAAGGCTGTTTTTGAAAGCAATTACACTTAATTTGTCAATCAGAACCTTTCATCAGAAACAAAACATGTAGAAGCAAATGAGAATTCATTGACAAATCCCTTGCCACAAAATTTGCTTTTACAAACATTATACACAACTACTACAAGAAAGATCACTGAAATAATGAAATTTGGATGAACGGGCTGCAGACAGCAGCAGAAAACATTTCTGTTTGCCCTGGTAGCTTAACAGTGYAAACAGAGCAGAGCAATGCAGGGGAAGGTTTTGCATCTTCCCTCTTCCCTGCTCGGAAGGGAATGGTGCAAGTAGGGTACCAAGGAACAATTACTTGCAAACAACTACATACCAAAGAGTTGTAGAGCAAATGGATAGAAAGCAGAAGTTTCCTAGCTGAGTGCTTCTCAACAGTTCTTCACCAGCGCCTCAGCATATCTTAGATGGCACATTTTCCAAACAATTTAAAATCCCATAATGTTAATGAAATATACAGCTAAATACAGCCAAACAAATKAATAAAAATGACATATAAAAAATGAAAGCATGAATGATCACATTTCAATGCACTTGTTTACTTATACYGAAAACAATTCCAGTGAAACCAAAATAAATCTTTCTTTGCTTAAATTTTGCCTTATTCTTCAACTAATAAAGGCTGAGAAACATAAACTATTGTTCAGTCTTACATTTTGAGTGTGTTATTCCTCATTGTGCTTGTTTGCTGCATAATCAAAAACTTTCAGGGATGGAAATTATACAAAYTTCTTCAGTGACACATGGGCCAATCTAGTGGTCAGTTGAGTTGACGAAGTAATCTGTTGGTCTAAATGTAGCCCCTRTGATTCATTGCATCCTGCAATTTCTTAAGAAAATGGAAATGAGAACATGAGCTGTGAAATTCTTTGTTGCAAGTATCTGGGTTTGAACAGAGGCTGAGAAGAGGCACGATCATAAAAGATTCCTCCTTCTGCAATTCATTCTTCCTTCCCTTCTAACACAGTCCTGGTGCTTTGATTGAGGCACATAGTCAAATTGTATCAGGATAGTTTTGAAATATGTTTGTTCAGTCTGTGTACATGATTATGCATTAATAATACTTTAAAATGCTTCAGCATTAATGGAATCTTCTAGTTTTTTTTATTCAAAATTCAAAATTTTCTCTATACGTAGGTAAGGATCAACTCTTACTCTTCCTTTTGTACAAAAAAAGGAGCATAATTTTTCTCAGTTTAGCTTACATGATAAGAAAGATAATCAAATGGCTAGTAATGAAAATAATTAAGAGGCAAATTATTAGATGTRAAAAACATTTTTTCAAATAATCCTCCAGAACACCCTTCAGTGCAACGCTTCAAGGCCTAACAAAAAGTTGCTCTTCATTCYATGTAACCTTAGTTAGTGAACCAACCTCAATTAACAAAAAATCCTTCTTAAGCAAACAGTTTAATGTCCCTACATGCTGATTAATTATATTGGACATTCCCTCAAGCATCAACACTTGGTTATTTGAAATTGTTCTTTGCCATTTTCGGCATACAGGTAATCAAGCATATGATACAGTACAGATGTCAGCTCATTATTTCACCTACTAACTCCAGAAATGAGCACTAAATTGGAAGGAACACTGTAGCACAGTTATCTAAAGTTATAGATAAAGTGAACAGAATTTCTATTTTCAAGACCTTGCAGCTCCTAATGATGGTTTTAAATTATTCCTTACCCCTCATGAGAAATGTCTGACCTACAGAGTTATCATGTTAGCCTTGATACTATGTGCTAATTAGATGTTAAGCATAACAGCTCAAAAAGGGAAAAGCCTTCTCCCAACATTAATTCTTAAGAGGATCACTTGAAGAATTTGTACGGCAAACCATTCCTGTGCAGGGTGCACAGAGGAAGCCAGAGAAACACCAGCACTGCAGATAATTTCCATTCAGCGAGAGAGACAAGCACTGTGGAAATCAGGACTCTGCCAAAGCCTGCACTGCAATGGTCATGTGTCTCTTTTAGAGAAACACCTGAGTCAAACAGCAATCCTCAGGGGCCATGACCACTCTGTTCACTT